>NC_056750.1:34289078-34589078 GCF_019279795.1 Protopterus annectens
ATAGTAACATTTCTGAACATCTTAGTATGATTTATAGGTCTTAATCTGATCACTTCTTTTTCAGTTTTACATAGTATTGCTGTTAAAATTTAAAATTCTTTGAACGTAGGATCTGAGTTTGATTTTATAGCAACTGTCAAAAGACTCCGAAATATTTTTTGTTGTTTGGCTTTTACAGATACAGAAGGTATGACATTCATTAGTATTATTAATCTAGTTAAAGAAAAATTATCAGACCATAACCGCTTATCAGACCATAACCGCTTAAAAGACACACGGCTCTCTTCCCAACATACATTTCATTTTTCAAACTCTATGTAGACTTCACGCAGAACCTACACAGAGTGTTACCATGGATGTAATGCTGCTGATTGCACGGCGTACTGCCATGGATAATAATGAGGTGCAGCCCTCGTAAGCATGGTTTTGAGGCTCACAGCAGTCTTGCTGGCCACGAAAACCTCTTATGTGACTGCGGATAGCATTTCTGTGTATGGTTGCTGTCCGTGAAATCTTGAAAGTGAACATGGATAGCAATACCATGTAAAATCTTTTATGTAAGTAAAACCAGCACATTTAAATCATCGTATAACTGTCCTACTTTAAGATGTAAGTAAGTCATTAGTATGTTTTCCACATTTTGCCAATTTGTTCCACATTATAAAGGCTACATGTTCCTCTTTCTGGAGATGGAAGGTTGAAAGCTGTGACATAGATAGCACTGATTCTGCCCAAGTATAGTATGACATCACAGCATTTGCTTTTCATTTTCTTTAGTTTTCATTTTAATTTTTTTTTTGGCCACTGTGCAATGCACCATATAGCATAAACACCGGAAGTGGAGAACCCGTGCACCATGTTTGTGAGATGGTACGCATCGCAAAACATTTTCAAACACTGTCTGCACACCCAGCAGGTGCACAATAACTGGAACTGGCAGCAAAACATCAGGCTGTAAAGTGCAATTGGTGGGAAAATTTCATTCTACTTTGGGCTTGATCTCTGGTAGTCATGTCTGTTTTTTCTGGTGAGGGGCATGCTTCCGAGCTCAAAGATGAGGGGTCCAGGAGTCCAAAGTTCAGCATCATGGTTACTGCAGAGGGACTATTCAGGCTCAGAATACAAATCAGAAGCCTGGGATAGTGTTGCCAGGGCTTTGACCAGTGCTACAGGTATACCCCTCACTGCAGAACAATGTCAAGTTCACTTCAACGAGCTCAGGAGGAGGAAGGGGGATACCCTCCACCATTGGATCAGGGAATTAGGGCCAGGGACACCCCATAGATGTGTAAGTATCAATTACAGTGACTACTTGTGAGAGTTAAAAGCTGACTATAGTCAAGACTGGTATTCATTATGGTACTCTGTTCTGTTTTTTCCACAACTGCCATGTAGACAGCTCTGAATGTGAGGTCCCATGCCATGAGATTGGCAATGATGCGAGAAGTATGTGGTATGTGTGCATCAGAACAGTACTGATATTGTAGCATTAAAAGTGGAACACAGCTTATTTGGTATTCAATACAGTTGTACCAAATTGATCATGCATCTCTCAACTGTAAAAGGAAACTATGCACACATTAGTCTGCAGGATAAAGTAACAGTGCAGTTTTAGAGAATAGTATGAAGTTGTGGGTTCAATAACCACACTTGCCTAATATATAATTCTAAGTTTTCATCATTATTGCAATCTAACTTCAGACCTCTTCAGACCTCTATACCAGTGGCAAAAGTGGCCTGCTGTAAGCTGTAATCAGTATAATGTGGACACGCATATGTGCAATATATACACACATCAAGGATTGCTTGTTGCAATCTGTACTATAGTGTGCATCTGTTATAAACTGGGTAGTCTTAAAAGCAATAAATACATTTGTTATGAGTTGGTAGCCTTAAAAGTAAAGGTAACCGAATATAGTCAAATAACCGTATCAGTACTTAGCATGCCACGTACAAAGTTACTAATATTATCCCTCTTTTCTCCTCTCACCCCAATCCGTATCTTCTCTTTTATTTATTTTTTAATATGTTTTCTTTTTTCTTCCCACAGCACAGCAGGGTAGGCCTATCCCCACAGGATCCTGCTGCTCCCACTCCACCAGATACAGCACCACTGCCCAGCATATCGGGGATGCAACCTGGCAACACCCCTTCTGCTGCCCCTGCACTACTTGGGCCATCGGGTAGTTCTTATATAGGTCAGAGGTTCCCTCTGGGAGCAGAGGTGGATGTGGCAAATTTATCACCGATGATGAACTGCCAGGTTTGGTGCATAGGACTGTGCACCGCACCGTTGGTGCACACCTATGCCAGATGGACCACCTGCTTATGAGAAGGAGATGCACACATAGGCCACTGCAGCCAGCAGCATATCACCACTGTCCTATCTTCTCCAGTAATGTATAAAGCATTATTCTGACATCCCCATTAATGTTGTATAAAGCATTATTGTGACATCCCCAGTAATGTTGTATAAAGCATTATTGTGACATAACCAGTAATGTTGTATAAAGCATTATTGTGAGATCCCCAGTAATGTTGTATAAAGCATTATTGTGACATAACCAGTAATGTTGTATAAAGCATTATTGTGAGATCCCCAGTATTGTTGTATAAAGCATTATTGTGAGATCCCCAGTAATGTTGTATAAAGTATTATTGTGAGATCCCCAGTAATGTTGTATAAAGCATTATTGTGAGATCCCCAGTAATGTTGTATAAAGCATTACTGTGAGATCCCCAGTAATGTTGTATAAAGCATTATTGTGACATAACCAGTAATGTTGTATAAAGCATTATTGTGAGATCCCCAGTATTGTTGTATAAAGCATTATTGTGAGATCCCCAGTAATGTTGTATAAAGTATTATTGTGAGATCCCCAGTAATGTTGTATAAAGCATTATTGTGAGATCCCCAGTAATGTTGTATAAAGCATTACTGTGAGATCCCCAGTAATGTTGTATAAAGCATTATTGTGAGATCCCCAGTAATGTCGTATAAAGCATTATTGTGAGATCCCCAGTAATGTTGTATAAAGCATTATTGTGAGATCCCCAGTAATGTTGTATAAAGCATTATTGTGAGATCCCCAGTAATGTTGTATAAAGCATTATTGTGACATAACCAGTAATGTTGTATAAAGCATTATTGTGAGATCCCCAGTAATGTTGTATAAAGCATTATTGTGACATAACCAGTAATGTTGTATAAAGCATTATTGTGAGATCCCCAGTAATGTTGTATAAAGCATTATTGTGAGATCCCCAGTAATGTTGTATAAAGCATTATTGTGAGATCCCCAGTAATGTTGTATAAAGCATTATTGTGAGATCCCCAGTAATGTTGTATAAAGCATTATCGTGAGATCCCCAGTAATGTTGTATAAAGCATTATTGTGAGACCCCAGTAATGTCGTATAAAGCATTATTGTGAGATCCCCAGTAATGTTGTATAAAGCATTATTGTGAGATCCCCAGTAATGTTGTATAAAGTATTATTGTGAGATCCCCAGTAATGTTGTATAAAGCATTATTGTGAGATCCCCAGTAATGTTGTATAAAGCATTATTGTGAGATCCCCAGTAATGTTGTATAAAGCATTATTGTGAGATCCCCAGTAATGTTGTATAAAGCATTATTGTGAGATCCCCAGTAATGTTGTATAAAGCATTATTGTGAGATCCCCAGTAATGTTGTATAAAGCATTATTGTGAGATCCCCAGTAATGTTGTATAAAGCATTATTGTGAGATCCCCAGTAATGTTGTATAAAGCATTATTGTGAGATCCCCAGTAATGTTGTATAAAGCATTATTGTGAGATCCCCAGTAATGTTGTATAAAGCATTATTGTGAGATCCCCAGTAATGTTGTATAAAGCATTATTGTGAGATCCCCAGTAATGTTGTATAAAGCATTATTGTGAGATCCCCAGTAATGTTGTAGAAAGCATTATTGTGAGACCCCAGTAATGTCGTATAAAGCATTATTGTGAGATCCCCAGTAATGTTGTATAAAGCATTATTGTGAGATCCCCAGTAATGTCGTATAAAGCATTACTGTGAGATCCCCAGTAATGTTGTATAAAGCATTATTGTGAGATCCCCAGTAATGTTGTATAAAGCATTATTGTGAGATCCCCAGTAATGTTGTATAAAGCATTATTGTGACATCCCCAGTAATGTTGTATAAAGTATTATTGTGAGATCCCCAGTAATGTTGTATAAAGTATTATTGTGAGATCCCCAGTAATGTTGTATAAAGCATTATTGTGACATCCCCAGTAATGTTGTATAAAGCATTATTGTGACATCCCCAGTAATGTTGTATAAAGCATTATTGTGAGATCCCCAGTAATGTTGTATAAAGTATTATTGTGAGATCCCCAGTTATGTTGTATAAAGTATTATTGTGACATCCCCAGTAATGTTGTATAAAGCATTATTGTGACATAACCAGTAATGTTGTATAAAGCATTATTGTGAGATCCCCAGTAATGTTGTATAAAGTATTATTGTGAGATCCCCAGTAATGTTGTATAAAGCATTATTGTGAGATCCCCAGTAATGCTGTATAAAGTATTATTGTGAGATCCCCAGTAATGTTGTATAAAGCATTATTGTGGCATCCCCAGTAAGGTTGTATAAAGCATTATTGTGACATCCCCAGTAATGTTGTATAAAGCATTATTGTGACATCCCCAGTAATGCTGTATAAAGCATTATTGTGAGATCCCCGGAAATGTTGTATAAAGCATTATTGTGAGATCCCCAGTAATGTTTTGTAAAGCATTATTGTGAGATCCCCAGTAATGTTGTACAAAGCATTATTGTGACATCCCTAGTAATGCTGCATAAAGCATTATTGTGACATCCCCTGTAATGCTGTATAAAGCATTATCATGAGATCCCCAGTAATGTTGTATAAAGCATTATCGTGAGATCCCCAGTAATGTTGTATAAAGCATTATTGTGAGATCCCCAGTAATGTTGTATAAAGCATTATTGTGACATCCCCAGTAATGTTGTATAAAGCATTATTGTGAGACTCCTTTAATGTCGTATAAAGCATTATTGTGACATCCCCAGTAATGTTGTAGAAAGCATTATTATGAGATCCCCGTAATGTTGTATAAAGCATTACTGTGAGATCCCCCGTAATGTTGTATAAAGTATTACTGTGAGATCCCAGTAATGTTGTATAAAGTATTACTGTGAGATCCCCAGTAATGTTGTATAAAGCATTACTGTGAGATCCCCAGTAATGTTGTATAAAGTATTATTGTGAGATCCCCAGTAATGTTGTATAAAGCATTATTGTGAGATCCCCAGTAATGTTGTATAAAATATTATTGTGAGATCCCCAGTAATGTTGTATAAAGCATTACTGTGAGATCCCCGGTAATGTTGTATAAAGCATTATTGTGAAATCCCCAGTAATGTTGTAGAAAGCAGCTTTGTGAGATCCCCAGTAATGTTGTATAAACCATTATTGTGAAATCCCCAGTAATGTTGTGTAAAGTATTATTGTGAGATCCCCAGTAATGTTGTATAAAGCATTATTGTGAGATCCCCAGTAATGTTGTATAAAGTATGATTGTGAGATCCCCAGTAATGTTGTATAAAGTATGATTGTGAGATCCCCAGTAATGTTGTATAAAGTATGATTGTGAGATCCCCAGTAATGTTGTATAAAGCATTATTGTGAGATCCTCAGTAAAGTTGTATAAAGTATTATTGTGAGATCCCCAGTAATGTTGTATAAAACATTATTGTGAGATCCCCAGTAATGTTGTATAAAGTATTATTGTGAGATCCCCAGTAATGTTGTATAAAGCATTATTGTGAGATCCCCAGTAATGTTGTATAAAGCATTATTGTGAGATCCCCAGTAATGTTGTATAAAGCATTACTGTGAGATCCCCAGTAATGTTGTATAAAGCATTATTGTGAGATCCCCAGTAATGTTGTATAAAGCATTATTGTGAGATCACCAGTAATGTTGTATAAAGTATTATTGTGAGATCCCCAGTAATATTGTATAAAGCATTACTGTGAGATCCCCAGTAATGTTGTATAAACCATTATCGTGAGATCCCCAGTAATGTTGTGTAAAGCATTATTGTGAAATCCCCAGTAATGTTGTAGAAAGCATTATTGTGAGATCCCCAGTAATGTTGTAGAAAGCATTATTGTGAGATCCCCAGTAATGTTGTATAAAGCATTACTGTGAGATCCCTAGTAATGTTGTAGAAAGCATTATTGTGAGATCCCCAGTACTGTTGTATAAAGCATTACTGTGAGATCCCTAGTAATGTTGCATAAAGCACTATTGTGCAATGTTACACTTTGTGCACCATCACTAAGCAACAGTAATACAAAGAACCAGTACCATCTGTCCCCAAAAAGGAACATGTCATTGCATTAAGTGAATTAGTACCTGCAGCCAGAGAGTCAGATAATTAGCATGTGTGTGCCACAGCCATTGTCTGCCATTTGCTATTCAGTCTGTAAAATATATATGTATTGAAAAAGTACTAACTATACCCATAATATCTGCCTCCAACAACAATGCAGTAACACATGCTGCCACAGAGTCAGTTAATTAGCAGGTATATTTTAAAGACTCAATACTATCTGGTAGTCTTTAGCAACACAGCACGAGATTGTGCACTGCTTAACTATGTGAAATCCTGCTGGTTGCAGCACTTTCAAAATCTATATATCCATGTTACATTACAAGTGTTTACTGACCATTTCCTTTTTATGACATAAAAATACATGTGGAAACATTAATAACTAAGGGCCCTATCTAACTACACAAAGTAATATAAACTTTTGTGTGATTTGAAATGTACATCAATCTGGTAACATGCAGAATTAGCTAATAACCCATACACCTAACAAATGTTATGTGCAAGGCTAAGAAGGCATTAGCATGGACATTATCCACAGGAACATAGGCCACCTTCTACACCCTTGAGTTGACCCATGTAAGCAGCATGCAAACTTGAGCCACATTCCTAACGTGTGATAGTTGGTATGGAGTCTCTAAAATGCACCTACTAATTAACTGACAAGTGCTCATTGCAGTAATGCATATGTGTTTGGGCTATAGGGTACTGGTTTCAAATATAGCTTTATCTAACACTTGTAATAGCTTTTTGCCATTGATGGCATTGGTGCACAATGCACAACATAATGCAATTATGCTTTAAAGGAAAACTCCACCTTAGAACTCAAAAAACATAGTTTTTTCATTGTATCTTTATTTTTGAGCTATTTTAATGCCTCAAAATCACTGCAAGTGCTTCTTTTACAATTGTAATGTGTTTCTCTCAAAACTGTGGATGATGGGGCCTGCCTTGGTAACTTAATCTTGTTTTTTTGCTTTCATTCTTTCTTCCCAGAATACATTTCAAGTCCTCTTTATATGACTCATGCTAGACATAACGAAGTGGTATTGTTTTCTCATGACATTAAGACTGAATGGCAGGTCTGTGAAGCACTGTCATCTAAACACACCTTCTGTATCAGAGCTTCTATGTTTACCTGACTGAGCCTCATGTATGTGTCTGTCAGAGCTTGTTGTATGCTATAAATAGCTGTTAGCTACTTGCAGCAAAAGAAAGTAGAAAAATAAAAGGTTTTGTAAGAGGAGTCTTTTGTAGTCCTAAAAGATTTGATAAACTTTCCCCCATACTCTCATGCTGAGGTGTGAAAACTCTCACTGCAATAAATGATCCTTGCTGTTCATGTGAAAGTGATAAGCAGTAGAACTCTAAACGTAGGCTGTCTGCTACTTCCCACTGCCTTCAGTGGGAGGGTTTTTCTCTCTCATGTATGATGCAGACTGAAAATGTGCTTTACTAGTTATTTAACTATTTCTGTCATGTTCACCTTCCTTTTTTCTGTTTCATATTTAGTTATACTTTGGTAACCAGGAAAGTGATCTGGTCCTAGGATTCTTTTCAGCCACAACTTAGGCTACATTGGCAAAGATAATAAGAATTATTAAATGCACTTAGCAATACAAAGAAAAAATACTGACATAAAGACATTGACCAAGACTGCATGTGTGACACATAGCCAGTGTGTGACAGTAACCAAGTAAATCATTGAGCAACATTTACTAGAATGTATACATTAACAATGCTTAACTATACTATGTTGTTTATTATAAATTCATTGTATACACACACACACACACACACACAAACACACACACACACACACACACACTATATACAGTGGATATAAAAAGTTTACACACCCCTGTTAAAATGCCAGGTTTTTGTGATATAAAAAATGGGACCACAATAAATCATTTCAAAACGTTTCCCACCTTTAATGTGACCTATAACCTGTACAATTCAATTGAAAAACAAACAAATCTGTTAGGGGAAAAAATATAAAAAATAAAAAACGTACACTATGCTGGTTGCATAAGTGTGCACACCCTTAAACTAATACTTTTTTGTGTGTGCACACCCTTAAACTAATACTTTGTTGAAGCACCTCTTCTTGGGTAGGAGTCTATCAGCATGGCACATCTTTACTTGGCAATATTTGCCCACTATTTCTTGCAAAAGCACTCCATATCTGTCAGACTGCAAGGGCATCTCTTGTGCACAGCCCTCTTTAGGTCAACCCACAGATTTTCTGTTGGATTTATGTCTGGGCTCTGGCTGGACCATTCCAAAACTTTAATTTTCTTCTGGAAGAGCAAATCTTTTGTTGATTTGGATGTATGCTTGGGGTCATTGTTGTGATGAAAGGTGAAATTCCTCTTCATCTTCAGCTTTCTAGCAGACACTTGAAGGTTTTGGGCCAAAAGTGACTGGTATTTGGAACTCTTCCCAGAATTCCCTCCACCTTGACTAAAACCCCAGTTCCAGCTGAAGGAAAGCAACCCCAAAGCATGATACTGCCACCACCATGCTTCACTGTGAGGATGGTGTTCTTTTGATGATGCAAAGTGCTGCTTTTGCTCCAAACGTACCTTTTGGAATTGTGGCCAAAAAGTTGAACCTTGGTCTCATCAGGCCATAACACATTTTCCCACATGCTTTTGGGGAGACGTATTTTTTTTGCAAAATTTAGCCAGGCCTGGATGTTTTTCTGCGTAAGAAAAGGCGTCCGTCTTGCACCCCTACCCCATAGTCCAGACATATGGAAAATACGGGAGATTGTTGTCACATGTAGTACACAACCAGTACTTGCCAGAAATTCCTGCAGCTCCTTCAGTGTTGCTGTAGGTCTCTTGGCAGCCTCCCTCACCAGTTTTGTCTTGTCTTTTTATCAATTTTGGAGGGACGTCCAGTTCTTTGCAACGTTATTGTTGTCCCATATTTTCTCCACTTTTTGATGACTGTCTTCACTGTGTTCCGTGGTATATCCAATGCTGTGGAAATGTTTTTGTACCCTTCTCCTGACTGATACCTTTCAACAATGAGATCCCTTTGATGCTTTGTAAGCTCTGTGCGAACCATGGCTTTTGCTGTAGCAGAAAACTGAGTAAATGTCAGGAAAATCCTACTAGGACAGCTGAACTTTATTTGGGGTTAATCAGAGTCTCTTTAATTGATGGCAGGTGTCTACCCAAGAAGACTGAATGCTGTAATTAAATCAAAAGGTGCTTCAACAAAGTATTAGTTTAAGGGTGTGCACACTTATGCAACCAGCTTATTGTGCATTTTTTATTTTTTATATTTTTCCCCTAACAGATTTGTTTGTTTTTCAATTGAATTGTACAGGGTATAGGTCACATTAAAGGGAAAAGTTTTGAAATGATGTATTGTGATCTCATTTTTTATATCACAAAAACCTGGCATTTTAACAGGGGTGTGTAAACTTTTTATATCCACTGTATATATATATATATATATATAGTGTGTGTGTGTGTGTGTGTGTGTGTGTGTGTGTGTGTATGTGTGTGTGTGTGTGTGTGTGTGTGTGTGTGTGTGTGTGTGTGCACATTCAAACACAGTTAAGTACTTCTGATTTCATTTTCTTAGTGTTGTATTGCAAGGGCACATAGTAAATGTATGTTAAAGTAAATTCAGCTGTATATTATGGTTGCAGTCTAACAATGTAAGGATTGACTCAAAGTCAGTGGGAGTCTCTTACAATGGATCTGCATGTACCAGATTTATTTATTTATTTTATTTATTTTACATTTGTTAACCAGGTTAGCCTGGCTGAGCTTTTGGCTCATTTTCAGCAGAGACCCGGGGAGAAAAGCTCCTCAGGACTAGAAAACAATTTATAAAGTTTTAGTAACATAGTAGTAACAGTCAGCTGTAGGATCTTACAGACAGACCTGGAGAGAAAAAAGCTCCTCAGGCAATTCAGTTATACAGAGTATTAACAATTGGCAGACAAGTATGTGAGCTGTTACAAACAAGGTTTTAAACAATTAGCAGAAGAAAATGTGACTAGTTACAATATTACTTAAGCTGCTTAGAGCAAAACGAGTTAATAGTTAGGCAGATGCTTATTTAAAGTTTGTAGGATCTAGTTGTACAGGAGTTTGGGAACAAGAAAGGAAAGTAAGAATGGCTAGTAGGAGATGTAGGGGAGGTAGAGTATAGGAGACAGACTAGACAGGTAGGTTGTTGGAGATAGGGGAAGGGAAGAGGTAGAAGAGGCAGGGGAATAGTGTTAAAGATACATTAAGAGTGAGCTGGTGAAATAGGTGAAAGGATGGTGGTTTCAGGGTGGTTGGTTACAGTGGCAAGACCACTTTGTTTTTAGGTATTTCCTTGTGGCTAATTTGAAACTTTTGCTATGCTGGAGCTATTTTATTTCCAAGGGGAGTTGGTTCCAGGATGTAGCTGGGTTATAGTTATAGAGAAGGCAGCCTATTTTGGTTTTGGGTTTGTAGAGGTCTAATAATTCTTGATTTGAGCTGTGTAGTGTCCTAGCAGGGGAATATTTGGTTATGATAGTGGAGAGGCTGGGGCAGAAGCAGGGTAGATAGAGGATAGAGTGGATGATTTGTAGTTGGTATAATTGGAGCAGCTGAGGGAATTCTAGCCAGTCTAGTTGCTGTAGTGCTAAGCAGTGGTGTGATTTGTAGGTCTGGTTAGCTGCAAATCTGGCAATATTATTATAGGTAGTTTCAAGCTTGGAAATAAGTGTAGAATTTAGATTTGTGAATATGTGTCAGCTGTACAAGAGTGTTGGGAGTAATAAAGCCTGGGAGAGAGTTATTCGGACAGTGTTAGTTAAGTATTTCTTGCTACGGAAAAGGTGTCTAAGTTTCTGATGAGTTCTTTTTACTGAGTTAGTAATATGGAGATCAAACTTAGGCTGATCATCTATTGTAACACCTAGCAATTTAGTACTAGATTCAGCTGAGATGATAGTGTTGTTGCAGGATAAGATGGTAAATGTACTTTTGAGTGTGGTGATGTTTTTAGGGAGGAAGAGTAAGAGCTTAGTTTTTTTTTTTTTTTTTTGGATTAAGTATTAGTTTGTTATCACTAAGCCAAGTCTCAATGGTGTGGAAAGATGCCTGGGTAGTTGAGTGGAGGTGAGTTGGGTTGTCAGCAATGGTTATAACAGTTGAGTCATCAGCATATTGCACAAGAGATGACTGGGGACAAGAGGAGTAGAGCAAGTTGGTGAAAATATTAAAGAGTAGTGGTCCAAGTATGGACCCTTGGGGGACTCCCATTTGTACAGTGAGAGGGTAGGATAGTGCAGAGAGACATTTAACTGATTGCTGGGGGGTAGAGAGATAGCTGGAGAACCAGGAGATAGTAGGGGGAGAGAAATGTAAGTTAGTGAGTTTATCTACAAGGAGTGGGTGAGAGACAGTGTCAAAGGCTTTAGAAAGGTCAAGGAATAGGCATGAGACAAATTTATTGTTATCACGAGCTAGGGAGACTATGTTGATGAATGATATGAGTGCAGTAGTTGTACTATGCTTGGGATGGAAACCATGCTGTGTGGGTGTGAGAAGGTTTTCCTGGTGAAGGTAATGCATTACCTGCTTGTGAATGCATTTCTCTAGGAGTTTTGAGAGTGGAGAGAGTATGGCAATTGGTCTGAAGTTGGATATGTCTGAGGAGTTGCCCCCTTTGTGAATGAGTATAGTAAAGACATTATTCCATACAGTGGGGACATAGGATTCAGAAATGGATCGGTTGATTAGGATGGATACAGGATAGGCAAGAGGTTCAGAGGCAATCTGCAGGAAGTAAGAGGGTAGCTTGTCTACAGATGGGGAGCAAGGTTTAAGTTTAGAGAGTAATGACTTTAAATAGTTAGTTGATAATGCTTTTAGAGAGAAGGAGTTAGAAGGGTTTGGAAGAGGTACAGAGTTTGTGGGGAGCTAGTGTTGTTTCTGGGGGGGGGGATTTATTATGGAGGTTACTGAGTTTATAAAATTATTGTTAAATTTGTTGGCTATGTCTTCAGGTGTTGCATTGGGACATGGGTTAGGAGAGGAACGGTTTCCTGGATGAAGAGTCTGTTTAATAGAGCTCCAGAATTTCTTTGGGTCTGATTTAAGAGTAGAGGGACGATTGGCATAGAAGTTTATTTTCTCATAATGGATGACTTTTTTTATTTTATTTCTGAGTTCTTTATATTTCTGAAGAGGAGAAGGCATCCTAGTTTTAGTCCACATTTTCCAAATCCTATCCTGGTCTTTCATGAGGGTTCTGGTAGATTTAGTGAGCCAGGGAGCAGTATTAGATTTGATTCTAATTGTGCGAAAAGGAGCAAGGGAGATAAGAACGTTTAGGAATGTAGTGTTGAAGGAGTGGACAGCTTCATCTAAAGGAAGAGGGTGAGGTAAGACCAGTTAATTTTGGAGAGTTGGTGAATAAAGGAGTTAGGACAGAAATGAGAAAGTGAGCGGGTGGTAATAAATTTGTTAGGTTTGGTAAGGTGGGGAGTATGTCTGGTAACTGTTATAGGGCAGTGGTTATTGAGGGCATTTGGAAGGGTTTGGGAGTTATGATAGTTTTGAGGGTGGGAGACCAATATCCAGTCAAGAAGAGAGCTAGGTAGGTGAGATTTATTAATGTAGGTTGGGGTTGCGATTAGCTGCTCAAACCCATGTAGGTTTATACAAGAAGCAGTGTTGGGAGTTTGTATTTTAAGCCAATCAATATTTACATCTCCCAGTATAATTATTTCATTGTGGATGGTATGTGAGAGGTGAGATAGGATGTTCTCAAGTATGTTAATATTATCACCAGGGGGAATATAGATTGCTGCGACAGTTATGGTGTTGAAACTAAGTTTGAAGTTGATCAGTAGGAGCTCAGCTGGTGAGAAGAGGGTAAGTCTAGTGTGGGACTGATTTGGGAGAGACAATTGGAGTAGAGTATGGAGACTCCTCCTCCTTTTCTTTTAGGTCAATCTAATCTAAGGATATTATAGCCAGGAGGGATGATTTCACTGTCCAAATGGTGTGGTTTTAACCATGTTTCAGTTAGGGTTACTATGTCAGGAGTATAGTTAGCTATCCAAGCATGGAGATCTTGAATTTTATTTACAAGGCTCTTGACATTGATAGAGCAGAATTGCACTTGGTTTTGTTGGTTGGAGGGGTTGACAGGTTTAGATACAGGGGGGTTATTGTTCAGGGTAGTGTCTGTAGGGCCTGGATTAGGATGAATGTCACCAGATAGAAGTAGAGGTTTGTAATGGGGTTTTAATTTGAGTAAGTAGACTTTGTTTTTTTTTTTTTTTGTTTTAAAGGGGAGGAGGGAGATATTTTTATTTTAGGAATGGGAGTGGTGGGGGAAAGGATTGAGGGACATATTAGTAGATAGAGTTGTGGTGTAGTATTTGACTTAAGAGTGGTGTTTGAGGGATGGAAATAGGGAGTAGATAATTGTGAGTGATCGGAGGTGAGGTGATAGAGTATAAGGCATAGAGAAGGTAAGAGTATAGTTTGAGTTGTAAGAGACATGTCACTTTATGGGATGTAGAACAGAGGATGAGAGGAAGGGGTGGCAGTAAGGTAGATAGGAGGTGAGGTGACAGAGTATAAGGAGTAGAGAAGGTAAGAGTGTAGTTTGAGTTATAATAGACATGTCACTTTATGGGATGTAGAACACAGGATGAGAGGAAGGGATGGCAGTAAGGTAGATAGGAGGTGAGGTGATGGAGTATAAGGAGTAGAGAAGGTAAGAGTATAGTTTGAGTTGTAAGAGACATGTCACTTTATGGGATGTAGAACAGAGGATGAGAGGAAGGGGTGGCAGTAAGGTAGATAGGAGGTGAGGTGACAGAGTATAAGGAGTAGAGAAGGTAAGAGTATAGTTTGAGTTGTAAGAGACATGTCACCCTATGGGATGTAGAACACAGGATGAGAGGAAGGGGTGGCAGTAAGGTATAGTAGTCTTTGATAGTGGATAGTAGGTAAGTGTGAGGAGGAGCAAAGAAGGGAGGTAGTATGAGAACAGGAAATAGAGGGGTGGGGGATTTGGGAGGAAGTGAGGGGGTGTGGTTGTATGGATAGGTATAAAGGTAATGATATGGAGGGTGGGTGAGAATGGGGGTGGGAGGTGAGCGAAGCAAATAGAGCGGGGCTACACCTTCCAGATAGAACTTAGTTAAAAAAAACTATCAGCTAGCCCAGGGACTCTTACTAGAGATGCTACACCTGGAGGGCTTTCAGCTGCAATTAGAGCAAATATGGCATTCAGGGTTTTAAAACCTTTAGTGTGTTGTACCTGAGCAATCACTTGGGGGGTGGGGGAAGGGAGGGGAAACCATCAATTGGAATTTAAAGTAGCAGGGGAGAATCCAAGGCACTCTGCTAAATGTAGTTAATTATCAAAGGACAGCCAAGGAAATAAGGTAAACATACAGGCACGCTTGTTCAAGGACTGGAAGGGTTCTCCAAGAAAAACTATGTGCAGGAATACACCACAGGTGGAAGTTGTATGCTGCTTACTAGTCTGCAATGGCAGACTTTATTCACTTTTTTATTTGTATTCCCCTTTGCTCATTGTTTGCTGCACACAATGTAGCTAAAGATAAAAGCAGCTGGAGACTTTGCACCTCTGTTTGGTGTTTAGTGAAGAACGAGTATTGAGGAGGAGGGACTGAAGGCTATGACTATTAAGAGGGGCTAAATACCTTCACATATAACAAATTATCAACAGTGAAATGGGTGAAAGGGGTGGGGGTGGGCTAAGAGGAAGAAGGTTTGCAGCTATTGCCCCTGGGGTATGTACTCTAGCTGACTGTAATGGATTTGAACAAGGTATAACAGTAGTTACAAAAGCTGGCACCAACACTACACAAGCAGCAACAACAAGGTTCCTGGAGTTAAACCAGGGGATGCAGTCTATTTTTGGATGATTGCTGGTTACAGTTTTCTTTGCTTTTAGCTGGAGTGAGAGGATTCCTTGCTCACACAAGTGGGGGGGGGGAACCCAAAGTGATCATGTCCTCAGTGGCTCTAAAACTTGCAAAGAAGAGAAAATGAAAAAATGTAAGACTAAAAGCAATAAAATGAGGACATCAAAATAAGCACAACCATCATAAATATTGTACAGAAAGCAGAGCAGGTGAACATAGCCTATTAGAAGTCATCAAAAGAAATACATTCAGACTCTGCAACCAGTCTTATTCAGCAGTAGTCAGTATAACTAGTTAGAATATCCTGTTACCAGACAATATTGCAACTATGTAGCAGTTTCACCAGTTTACCATAAATATCATTCTGCACTTTACAATGTATGTTTAACTCACAGAAACATAATATACATTAGCAGCAGTCAGTGTAACTAGTTGGAGTATACTATTACCAGACAATAAGGCTACCAGGTATGTACCCTCCTCTGGAAGGATGTCAGAAAAATGCATGAAATACCTTTGTATGGACATTATCAGTGCACCTAGTTGATAGGATTGTCATCTGACTCTCGTTCTGCAGTTCTGGACTGTGGAGGGGGGGGGGCTTGAAAATGGTAAATGCACTGATACTTTACAAGAAAAAATATTTTCTGACTTTTCTCTAAATGTCACATTTGATACTACATTTAAGTTATCTTAACACAAACTATTATAAATGACATTTAAAGCTTAGAATTTCAGTACTGTGTTGCTGCTTATGTAAATTTATAAGAAGAGTTGACAATTGTCTTTAAACCCCTGACTGATCTAATTGCTTTGTTTTGCTATGAAAGGGGAGTGTTAAGTTCTCCTCTCCTCTGCAATAAAAACAGTGGAAACAGTTCCACAGCTTTCTGTCTTTTTATATCAGCTGCTGTGTTCCTAACAATAGCAGGATTAATTACCCATCTAAGACTGACAGCAGTACCTGACAGGGTAAACTACAGATTTAACTGTGTCTATGATATGTCATGCAGGTGGAGACCGATTTCTCTGCAAAATATGTGAGAAGCTGTGTTTTAAAAAAAGTAGGTGGACTTTCCCTTCCTTTGACTCCAATGCAAGGAAATAAAAGTTTTAAAAAGTACAAGCAGGTTTCTGGTACCTACACAATGCAGGAACCATGTTGTAAGGAGTAAAGAAACCTAATGATAGAGTTAAACAGTATGAGAGGGCGGAATTTTCCTTTAAAGAAAAGAAATGGGGAAGACAGGAAAGTGTTGAAATGGGGAGCAAGTAGGGGGAAGAACAAAGTGAAAGGAGGGCACAATGTGCAGGAGGGTGATAGGAAAGAACCATAGCTATTCATTTCCTCAGCAGTAAAAAATGTTCAGATCTGCAGAATAGTAGCTGAATTTGCACTGTCACTTCCAGACAGGGGGTGACCACAACACAATCATGTTGTATAGCCAATTGGACCAAATTAAGTATGTCAAGAAGATGTGTGTGAAATGGAGAGCTATGTATGGGAAATATTTTTGGGGGGATAGGTTCCCTTTTTTTTATTTTGTGTGAAAGAGAGGAATTTGGGGGAAGGGACATAATTATGTCTGGGTCAGGTAGGTTGGGTAGGTGAGGAAACAATCGCAGACAGACAGGACATACAAGACACAGGGACAGGGAAGGACACAGGAAGTTGTTGAACACCATGGTTGGGGTGAGGGCGGGGACATTACGAACCAATGGATGTGAAGCTGGGTGACAGTGAGAATCAAGTCATTACCCAGTGGACTGTCATCACTGTCACCTCTTTGCACCAATAGCACAGTGCCTGAACTCTGCATCTCCTTCTCATGTTATTATGTACAATGATGGAGAGCAGTGTCACCATCCAGTGTAGGCATGCAATAACCATGTGCACACAATCCTATGCACCAACCCTGACAGTTCATAGCGGGTGATAAAATCACTACTTCTGCCACTGGCCCCAGAAGGAACCACTGGCCTATCTTTCTGGGCAGAACTTCCTGAGGGGCCAGGCAGTGCAGGGGCAGCAGAAGGGGTGCTGCCATGTTGTGTCCCAGACATGCTGAGCCTTGGTGCTATAGCTGGTGGAGTAGAGGCAGGAGCATCCTGTAGGGCAGGCCTACCCCACTGTGCTGTGCAAAAAATAAACAAATTAATTAAAAAAGAGAAGATAAGGGTTGGGGTGAGAGAAAAAAAAAGGAAGAACATTAGCAACTTCATATGTGTCACATGCATCTATATTACCCGATCAAAAGTTTATGTTAGCGAATACCTAAACGTCGACCTGGTAATATCAAAAAATTAAAACAGTGAATGGCCAATTTAACTTAGGGAATGAACTCCCTCGGCCGCAAAAAAAAAAAAAAATTTTAAACCAAAATAAAGTGGGGGGCTTTGCCTCCCCAACCAAATATACCAACTCCAAGATCGCTCTACAGTTGGGAAAAGTACAAAATCCACATAACGGCCAAAGGAATTCTTTCCCTGCATTAAATTGGCCATTCACGTTTTTTTGCTTTCGCTATTACCAGATCGAGATTTAGGTATTTGCTAACCTAAACGTTCGATCAAGTAATAGAAACCCATGCCATACAATGCATTGATACAATTATTTGACTCTATTCTGTTACCTTTACTTTTAAGACTACCAACTCCTAACAAATAACTTTTTTACTTTTAAGACTACCAAGCTTATAACACATGCACATTACACTATAGATCCTTGATGTGTGCATATATTGTACAAATGCGAGTCCCAATTATGCAGATTACAGTTTACAGCAGAACATTTGTGCCACTGGTACAGAGGTTTGAATGTACCGTACAATATTGATGGCAAATTAACAGTATTGTATAGCTGGAAAGTGTGGTATAACTACTGTCTAATATGTACTGTTGGTTTGGCCTACAGACTAATGCATGCATACTTGCTGTTACAGTTGAGATACACATGCTCACTTTGATACAACTGTAGAAGATACCCCCAAAAATATCTTAAACTTTTAATGCTACAGTAACAGTACTGTTTGGGCTGCATACATACCACACACTTCTCTCATCCATGCCAATCTAGCAGCATGGGTTCGCACATTCAGTTCTTGGTCTGAGACGGCTGCAGAAAAACAGAACAGAATACCATTATGAATACCAGTCCTAACTATATTCATCTTTTAACTGTTACAGCAACTCACTGAAATTGATACATACACCCCCCAGTCCTACATTCCTTGATCAAATGTTCAAGGGTATTCCCCTTCCTTCTCCAGAGGATGCTGTACTGATATCTACATTGTCCACCAGTGCAGAGGATACTAGTAGCACTTGTCAAAGCCCAGGCTAGACTATTCCATGCCTTCAATTTGTAATCTGAGCCACAATAGTCCCTCTGCAATAGCCTGGGCCCATGTCCATTCACTAGAAGTCCAACAAACACTTTGGACTCCTGGACACACCATCTTTGATCATGGAATCTCAATCCCTCTCCACAGATGCCTGCCATGCCTACCACAGATTATGACCAATGTAGAATGATGTTTTCCTCACTAATTGCACATATTGTGCTTATGGAGAATGTGCAGTTTTTTGTTTTGCAACACTTGAAAATGTTATGCATCACTTACCATCATGCAAACAGAGTGATTGAGGGTGCACACTGCCAGGCAACATGTTTAGTATTAATTGAATGCATCCGGTTTCTATTTATGGCTGTCTGGGTCCTGTCTGCTACCTGGGTGGTCCACTTGTCTAGTTTGTGCACTGCCGCACTTCACACAAACCAGATGAGCACAGCCAAACCCATTTGTGCTAAGCAGTGCATCATGTAAACACTGCCCCCCCAAAAAAGGGAGAAATAGCTAAAATGAAAATGAATCTATGACATACACAGTAGAAAATGTCAGTACACATGAGATATGTGTACATAGGTCTGGATTTCAACTCTCATTCCAATGCACCTTCAGAAAATAGGATGGGTGCCTTATCTCTCTTTGCCACACAAACAGCTTTGCAGCAAGAACTGAACTCATTCATCATACAACCAAGTGCAACTGAATGTATACTAATATCAAGGCATAAACTGTTATCTGTACATTTATTATATTTAGTATATTTGTATGTAGTGCACTTAGTGATCACACAACCTATAATGATTATTGCTTGCAGATATGCAGCTCTGCCTTACCTTTCTGTGTTTCTTGGTCAATCATCAGTTATCTGACCAGTACTCAGAGACATGCAGTGTATAAGCCAGTCTTTAGCATTGACGTTAAAATGTGTGAAGATATTAACTGGGAATAATATGATATGCAGTTGCCAACAACTGAAGGGCAGGTTGGATGGCACAAACAAGAACAGACTGCTCTTTTGGTGGGGGGGCAAAGGTGAGTTCTTGTTATGGCACATGCAAGGGTACACTGTTCTTTTGAGGGTGGAACAAACTGAGTTACTGTTATGGCTCAAACAAAAACAGAGTGTTCCTTTGGGGTGAACAACAAAAATGAGTTACTGCTATGGCACAAACCAGAATAGATTGTTCTCTTGGGCGGCATCAAAGGTGAGTTACTGCTATGGCACAAACAAGGATATGATGCTCTTGTTACTCTCCTTGTTCTGTATCATGCCTGTTTGATCTTGGGAAGGGTTGTAAAGTCAGAAACTGAATGTGTAGTGATCATCAGTATTCTGCAGAGGTATGAGTGTGTAAATCTTTGATGCATGAGGCCTGCTGCTTACTATTGGACATATGTAAGTCAAATAGGTCTCTGCTGTCGCATGTTAAAATACTTTTTGTACAAATCCACCACTATGTAATTGATTACTGTACCAAGTCACAAAATACAAGTATATGCCATAATATTATTCAAGAATACAGTATAGGTTCAGGTCTTACCTTGCAAATGCAGCAATTGACATGATTTTAGTTCAGGGCTGACTCTGTCTGATGCAAACAGTACACAGCCAATACATGGGAAGGTAAAGGTTGTGTGAGTTACCTGGTATCAATTCTACTAAATGTTTGTGAGTAAGAGAAAGGTATTAGGCACCTAGGTGGTCAGTGAATGTGCTATGCATCGTCTCTTAGCCAAAGCAAGGGCATACTGAGCATGTCTACCTCTGCCTCCAAGAACAGCAGCTGATGGTTCCCCTTCCTGAGTCCTCCTCTGACTGTGGCCATGGTAATCTAGGCATTGATGGGGGATGTGTGTCCCTTCTCCTTGCTGATCCTGCTGTAGCTGTTTCTGCAGGAACAGATTGTGTAGCATAGCACATATTGTGAAGATTTGTGTACATGGGTGTAGATTATACTGCAGGGCTCCACCAGATGTATCTAGGCAGTGGAACCATGACTTCAGCAGCCCAAACACGCACATTATGATGTTTCTAGTTTGAGTGTCTGCCCCTGATTATGGTATTGTTCTGTGGCTGTGTGTGTGCACTTCTGATGGGTGTCATCAGCCAAGGTTCCAGTGCATAGCCAGCATCCCCTAGTAAATGGCCCTGTGGGATGTTCCCCTTGCAAACATCTGGTACAGCTGTGATGTGTGCCAGATATGGGAGTCATAATAATTGCCAGGGTTGCCAGCACACACCTTCAAGATAATTCCCTGGGCATTACACACAACTTGGCAGTTGATGGAGTGGTATCCCTTGCAGTTTATGTAGATTCTACCCTGCTCACCAGGTGGTGCCTTAATGTGTACATGAGTACAATCTATGGCACCAAGTACTTCAGGCTACATGGTAGAACTGTTGCATATTGCTGTCCCTCTCCTCAGAACTAGAGGGAAAACACGTGTATGAGCATAGCATCCAGGAATTGCTGGAGGATCCTGGATGCTGATGCCTGTGACTCACCTGTCATGTCCCCCAGTTGGTCTTTGAAAAGTACCTGTAGCTAGTATCCAAGGAGCTACACATACCTTAGTTTCCACTGGGTGGGGTCCCTTCAGTTGCCTCTGGCTCTGAGTTGAGGGCGGCAGAGCTCACAGAGTTCTTGTAATGTGTCCCTGTTCACCCTGTATCCCTCTATAATCTCCAGCTCATGTAGCACCTGGAAAGTTACCCTGGGCCTGAACATTCATCTCCTTCTCAGTCTAGGCCTATTTTCACACAGCTACTGCTTGCTCATTAGTGCTCTATGTGCACCCCCACTCAACTCCATTCACATTCATGCAAATAAGGTAAGTACAGGCAAAAATGGTATTACTTGCCTCCACTCCTGTGATATTGTGCAAACATGGAGCACAAAAAGTGAAGGAAAGGTTGCACACCCTGTACTAGAACCCAGGACCATCTATATTCTAGCCCTACACATACACATGCTGCTACAGGAATAGTTACATGACAAGCAGAGTGAAACCTGCCATTCATTCCTCCATTTCCCGTGCTTGTGCTAACAGCCATATCACTCAAACAATGACAAAAATAAAAATGATTACTTAAAGCAGACAGAGATGACACATTTTAACAAACATTTCAGAGGATGAAACAGAACCTGAGATTCCTGCACCTATGAACCTATGCACTGCTGAAGTGCACTGTCCTCCTTCACAGACTTATACGTATACCTCTGTAACTATAACCTGACAACCTCCTGATGTCATCATTTACTGTTGGCATCCACTGAAAATAAACACTGTGGAAGTGCCTACATGGAGTGAACATCCCTACATGGTTGCTATTTTTTGCGATTCAGCAATTCTAATGAAAGTTGGCCTCATTTGCATAATCACAGTGCTGACAGCCCTGAATCTACATGATTGGTAACCATGTAGGGAGGGAAACTGAAGGGGACCCCAATGTTGTACACACAAGGGAGGGAATTTGCTATATATATATATATATATATATATATATATGTGTGTGTGTGTGTGTGTGTGTGTGTGTGTATGTATATGCAGAGGAATACAGTTTTGTATAAAATTTGACTGTATTCCATCAGTTACATACTGCATATGCTTACATGACAGTATGCATGGTCTGTTTCATGGGGTTCACACTTTTAGCTGTCTACATTAGTTATAAGTATATTCTTCACTTGGGGGGGCAAATCTGCATGTATGTCTTAAAAAGGATTGTTACTCTACTTTTGTAGCATCCACCCATCTAATGATGTCATAATGTGTCTGCTGTTACATGTTAAGGTCAGTTCTGTACAAATCTAAGAACTTTCACTTACTCTTGTTACCGTGTAGACTCCTTTCCATGAATGTATTCAAGTCATCAAATACATGGTCAACAAAAACACGGAGTCTACACAGTTGCTTTACAGCTTGTTGAATCACTCCATGGTATTGGTTTGCTTCATTAGCATACAATTCAGCTATGTATGCTGTAATTAGCATTCTATGGAAGTTACCATGTTTGCTTGTATGTGCCACTACATGGAGTTTGGTGACTCTAAAAATATCCGCAGCCGTATATGCATCATGTCCTGATACACACATGGTGAAAAACAACCATATTGGCTTTATTGAATCCCCTGTCTATACATACAAATACATACACATATTTCAAGCACAGGCATAAATGCCCTTCTGGCTTGCCAATATACCAAAACACATGTTCCCATAATAAGATTCCAAGGCTGTTCTTAAACATATCTAAACTAGTACTTGCTTTAATGTAATTTGGCAGTCTGTTCCATGCATCAGCTGCTCTCTCGGAGAACCAATTAGTACACTTCTCATTCCTACAGAATCTCCTACATAGGTTATCTGATGATTCTCTAGTACTTTTTATTAACCCCAAACATTCCCAGAAGTAGTTGTCCCTAAATGCCCTGTATACCTGAATAAGATCTCCTCTTAGATATCTGTAAGAGACACTGTACAAGTTCAGATGTTTTAGTCTTTCATAATAACTTACATTTTCACATCCGTGGATGCCCTTAGTATATTTCCATTGTACTCTTTCCAGTTTACTCATGCTTGTTTTCATATAGGGTCTATGTGTATATTTCTACATAAAACTTTCCAGTATAAACCTGAAGAACTTTGACTAACTTATTTAAACAACAAAGTTTTATTCTTACCATCTGATGAGCCACTCAATCCACTACTATCTAAAAAGTTCCAGAATTTTGCATCAAAATTATTATTTATAATTATCTTATATACGTAATGAAATTTCTGTATTACAATGGTTTATATTACTATTTCTGTGTAATTCTGAGAAAATAAAAGATGCGCAGACACTGTGTGTGTGTGTGTGTGTGTGTGTGTGTGTGTGCGTCCATGTGTGTGTGTGTGTGTGTGTGTGTGTATGGTGAGTGCCAAGCTGTCTTGCGTAGTGATAGCGTTATAAGTAACCCTTCAGAAGAAAAGTAGGCATAATGATAACTGACAGAGATGTAGACAAATTAGCAAATAAATACCAGAACAAATTATGGGACCAGACAGTCAAAGGAAGGAGGGGAGAAGAAAAGGAGGGACAATTTCAGTTAAGGAACAAATATGAGAAATAAGAGATAAATGAAGAGTGTCTTGAGTAACACCAGAAGCTACACATACAGAGATAATGTGATGGGATAGGTCTTTCTTCCTAAATTGATATTTAAATGCAATCAGATGAAGAGGTAGGAGACCTTCTTCCATAATTCTGGCACTACTATTAGAACAATGATTCACAAAAGTGCTTATTAAGAGATGGGAAAATATATATAATGCAATTAAATGTTTGTAATGAATTATAAATCATGCAATAACAGCAAGAAGTATTTGAACCTGCAAAAGAAGCATCTAAATGGTGCTTTAATCCAACACCATAATCTCTCAGTTATTATAGCTCTTTTTTATTGTATCTATCAGAGCCCTGTTCTTTAGCTACTGGCAGTTCAGATTTATACTGATACTGAACTCAATATTTAAAAAAAAATGATAAACAGCTTATCTTCGCCAATCATTATAGAGTTGACGTATGTTAGAATGTTGGCTGTTACAAAGCCTTGTTAGGGAGAACAAGAAAAACAAAAGTTATAAAAGCCCCAAAAATATCCAAAGTTTTGTATTTGTATCCACAAGCCGGCATCAGCCAAGTCCATACAATAATTTAAGGATCAGTAAGGTTTTCTTATAGTTCTTGGGTACTTTATCTCATTCAGATGTGAGTTGCTGATATTCCTCAAGTAATCTATAATCAGATACTTTACAAATAAATCCACAGATAATAAGCTAATGGCATTCAGTAGACAATTCAGCATCTATGGTCTCAGTATATCCCAGGTTCTTCTGGTTTGTATTCTCCCAAGAGTCTCCACTCAGTTCTAAAAAAAATAATCTCTAAGAAAAGCAAACCTCTCCACCATTTTGTGCCACATACCTCATTTTTAACCAGCTCAGTACCAAGTATTTCCAATAATATTCTATTACCCGCTTTACTACCATATTTAGTCATATACTTCACCACATTACATAGTGTTTGCACAGTCATCAATACAGCAATTCTAAATTTAATTACCCACAATGCTATAGTGTTCCACTATCCCAACAAAATGCTCCTGGGCACCCAGGTTGATAGCAACCTGACTTTTGACCACCATGTTGCTTCCATTGTATGGAAAGCCTTTTACATGACCCACCTCTTAAGTAACGGTATCCCATCCAGGGACAAGGAGGTCATAACATCCCTATATTCTTCCCTTATAAGGCCCATTATTGAGTACAATGTCCCTTTCGGCATGTACCTCGCAAAGCACATGCAGCAGCTGGAGGCACCACAGAGGTTCCTCACCAGGAGAATCCAGGGCCTCAAACATCTACCATACACAGATAGGTTAAAAGCCTTGTCCCTCTACTCAGTTTCATACAGACTCCTCAGAGGTGACCTCTGTCTGCCTTACAAGGTGATCACCGACCCCATCTTGATGGGACTGCTGCATATCCATAAGTCAACCTTCACTCAAGTAAAGCACATGCTCTGCCTCAACCTGGTCTGTGAAATCAACAAGACTTGTCTCTGGGACAGATTTGTGTCCCACAGACTCCCCCATCTATGGAATAGACTCCCTCTCCACATCAAGCAGAGTACCTCTTTTCCCCTTTTTAAGTGCAACCTGGATAACTGGATGGGAAACAGAAAATATACCCCTGGGATTCCACCCATGTCCCTGCTGGACAGGGGCATATGGTGCTGATTTGTCTAAACATGGGCTAAACTCTTTGCTAGGCTTATAAGGGCCTCAATGCCAATAGCCTAGTAAGCTCCTATTATCCTATGATCTATATGAATGGGGATGAGTTATGGGGCCAAGATAACGGATTCACCTTTGAGGTCTTGTCATCAGGCCTGTGATGAGTAGCAAATGTAAAGGGTTTCAGAGATGAAGCACATCTGAATAATTTGGTGTTGCTGTCTCTGCCTGAATAAATGTTGTAAGTGTGCATGATCAGTTACCACAGTGAAGGTGCATCCTGGTAGTATTGTAGGGAATTCAGTGTTGTCTTAATAGTGAGTTATTCATAGGATCCATAGAAATTTCAAGGCAACTGAGTTTTATGACCACTTATACATGCCAGTACTCACTCTTTGGTCATACCCCATTTTCTGTGACAGCTAGGCCAATCAAGCAACAGGAGGTATATTTCAGTGTTCTCATCCAATTGCCTATGTCATGTTTGAAGGAAGATAGTGTACCACAATGTTTAGGCTGCAGACGTCATCTGTTCCAGAGGTTGGGGAGGTGCTGTGTGATGAATATCTCTCCACCATGTTTTGTTTAACTGTTGGTGAAGATTTAGGCCTTGGTTCTGGTACTTGTGTAGCTATTAGACTTGTAGAGATCCAGGAGTTCCTAGTTTCTAATGGAATGGAAAACAAGGCATAGATCTTCCCTCTAGAATCTGTAAGATACTGAACAAAGGGAACAGTAGTGTAGCAAGAACTGGGCAAGAAGGGCAACAGCCATTGGCACAAAGTGTTGGGGGTGTGATCAGCTGATCCCGATCATTCTTTAGTGTAACACCAGCTTTTAAAAGCCAGTATTGCATTTGCAGTCAAACCTCAGTGCTGTAGCACTCAGTGTGTGGTTTAAACTGTAGCAACAGCTTGCTACACTGTAGCAAACAGTTTGCTACAGTTTAAAAAGATTTTTTTAACTAAAAACTGAGAGCTGTAGTGCTCCATGCATGCAGGTTATAAACTGTATGTCTGTAGCAACTGTTTGCTACATTTAAAAGAACAAATATTTTTTTTCTAAATACAGTTAAGGGAAGATTGGGGCAAGGCACAGAAATGGTACCTGAATGGCTGGGGCAGGAAGGAAGGCAGATGTCATGCATCTGGCCACCTGGCCAGTGTACAAGTAGAAGGAACATTCTTTTTTTTTTTGCTGGGTAGGGGCCATAGATCTGTAATAAGCTGATCACTTGCATCAGGCACTGTCCAGGCTACTAATTGAACCAGCTATGCTTCTGAAACTGCTTCCAGTCTCTCTGGTAAGTCAGGGTCTTTAAGCTCATGCTCTTCTTAGTTAAGAACTTCTAGGGTCTTTCTGTTTATTTGATATGACTAGTGAGGTACATCCTGATGGCGGTATTATACTCAATAACTTGCCTAATCGCTATGGAATATAAGGGAACAATGACGTTTCAGATATGGATGAGACTTTCCTGGTAATTAGCTGCACTAAGTAGGGCATTTTCTGGATTACTGTTGTCATGTAATGAACAAGAGAGAGAGGAAATGATTAACCCAAACTCCATGGTTCCCAGCAACATTTTCATTTTGAAGTGGGTACTGTCTATGTGGGATCTATATCATGTTATTAAAAAATAAAAATGTCGAACGGCACAACAGCGAAAGTGCCGAAATGTCGAGGGTCTGTTTTTGAGATCGCAGTACAATGAAGATTGGGATATTTGCCCTTTCCTCACTGTAGTGTGATCTCGAAGTTAGAATATATATTTAGCGAGGGGGGGGGCGCAGCCCTCCTCAATACCAAATTCAAGTTTCGGCATTTTCTCTCTTGTGAGCATTGACATTTTGCGTCTGCGATTTTATGATATAGACGCTCTATGCTATATGCTGAGGGGAGCGGTTACCTACCAAATGTGACAATATTGCATTTGTTTGCATTTAATTTGAGTCAGTTTCCATTCAGCAGTTATTTGCGTGCATGCAGAGTATCAGGAGTAGACATGATAACTCCCAGTTTAAGTTGTAGCCAGAGGTCTTGGTTTCCAGTCTGGAGATCTGAAGAATAAATGGTGAAAGTAAGGGTCCCAACAATGAGCCTGGAGGAGGACATCACTGGTTACTTTCAAACTTTCTGATGAGACTTCTGACTCTCACCCTTTGTGGGTTTTGTCTTTTAGTCAGTCTGCTACCCATCTTACCACATTGAAACCTAGCTTTAAAGTGTTACTTTTATCTACAATGCCAGCATTGGACATGGTGTCAAACACCTTGGCCAGGTAAAGATATGCCACATGAACTTTAAGACCACTGTCCAGAGCCTGTGTAACCCCTGGAAGAAGTTAACCAAATGAATTAAGCAGGATATATTCTTGGCAAAGCCAAACGGTTGCGTGTTAAGTCTAATGAGATTGCTTGACATCATGGTTTGTCAGGTCAGTTATAATATTTTCTATAGCTTTGCACATGATATTTGTCAGCCTGATGTCTCTATAATTCCTGGAGTCAGTGCTAGCACCAACTTTATGCAGTGTCATCACTCTTACGGTATACCAAACTCTGTAGCTAAAGTTAGGCTGAACAGTATGAGAAGTGCTTCTGCCAGGGCATGTTTTGTACTGATTATTAAACATCTGGATATATTGTCAGGGCCCAGGGAATAAGTATTTTTGGTCTTAGAAAGCACCTTCAGTCTACATTCTTTTGTGATAACAGGGGTCTAAAGGATTTAGGGATTTGTGTGTTTTGGAAAGAAATTTCTGGGGTAAAATTAGCACTGAAGCTATTTACTGGTGTGATCTGAATAGGTGGCACCATTTTGAAAACTTTCAGAGTAATCACAGTAGGACAGTGCAGTGGTGCAGTATTTGCATTGTCACTTCACAGAAAGAGGTTCTCCTGTTCGATTCTCAGCTGGGGTACCTTTTGTGCAGACTCTACATGTCCTCCCTGCATTCATGTGAATTTCCTCCAGGTACTCTGGTTTCCTCCCACATCACAAAGACATGCATCTGGAGCATTTCTTCCCGGGCCTCTGCTGACAGTTGGCTTTGTTCCAAGTCAGATTTTCCCAGTAGACAAATGTTAAATAAATAATCTATCCTCAACCCCCTTTTTTCCATGTTGGATATTATTACTTAATTTCCTAATTTAGCTGAAAATGCTAACGTACATTCATGGGATGCTTTAGTGGATCTAATTTAAAGGTTTTAGTAATAGTTTTGATAACATCATTGACATGAGAGTTTTTGGATATGCTGTATATTTAAATTAGCTTTTTTCTTTTATAATAAAGTTTAGTTATGTTTAAGAACCACAAAGGCAGTTTGTTTTTATAGGTTCATAGGTAGGTACTAGGCTATCTGCCCAAGGGCATTTATAAGCCTAGCCAGAATGTGTTGGCTTTCGCCTCCCTTTTAAATTAGTTTCCTGGGCCTCTATCTAGCAGGGCCACTGAAGTGATCCCAGGGGTAAATTTATGATTTCCCATCCACTCGTCAAAATTCCTCTTGAAGAGAGTCAGCGAGGGGCTCTGCCTAACATAAACTGGGATTCTATTCCAGAGCGAGGGAAGTCTCTGGGACAGGAATCTATCCCTCCAGCATGTCCTGTTTATTGTTGTGCTGAGGTTTAATTCACTGGAGCATGTGGCTCTAAGAGATTTGGTTTTCTTGAGGTGGAGCATGTCCATTAATTCCGGGTTGGACATGGCCTTATACGTCAGGCAGAGATCACCTCTGAGCAGGCGGTAAGCAACCGAGTAGAGCTGGAGTTTCTTTAGTCGAGCTATATAGCAACATCTCTTTGAGGCCCATGATCCTCTTGGTGAGGTACTTCTGTGGTCTTTCCAGCTGTTGCAGGTGTCGAGTAAGGCACATACCAAATAGGTTCATAGGTTGGTACTAGGCTATCAGCCCTAGGGCCTATACAAGCCTAGCCATAACAATTCCCTGGCTATTTCTTCCCACACTATTTACTTCCCTGGACCCCTGTCTAGCAGGGTGACTGATGTGATCCCCGGGGTGAATTTTCTTTTTCCCATCCAATCGTCAAGGTTCCTTTTGAAGAGGGCCAAAGAGGCACTCTGCTTGACATGTATGGGGAATCTATTCCAGAGTCTGGGGAGTCTCTGGGTCAGGAACCTATCCCTCCAGCATGTTTTGTTTATTGTGATGACAAGGTTTAGATCTCTGGAGCGTGTGGCTCTGAGGGATTGGGATTTCTTTAAGTGTAGCATGTCCAACAGCTCTGAGTTTGACATGGCCTTGTATGTTAGGCAGAGATAGCCTCTGAGTAGATGATATGTGACAGAGTATAGCTGGAGTTTTTTAAGGTGGTCAGCATTGGGCATCTGCTTTAGGCCATTGATTCTTTTAGTAAGGTATTTCTGTGGCCTTTCCAGTTGTTGCAGATGTCTTGAGAGGTACATACCAGACGGGGCGTTGTATTCTATAATGGGTCTAATGCGGGATGAGTACAGTGGGACAATGACCTCCTTTTTTCTGGATGAAAAGCCCTTACTGATGAGGTGTGCCACATAGAAGGATTTCCTGACTGTTGTGGCGATGTGGTTATCGAAGGTGAGACCACTGTCCACCTGTGTCCCTAAGTCTCTTGCCACACTTTTGGTGTTTAGTGTACTGCCATCTATATGGAAATTCACGGGTACATGTTTTTTCCTAAAGGGGATAACTATACATTTCTTGGCATTGAGCTTGAGCCCATGGCTCTGGCACCAAGCATCTGTTTCTGTAAGGCCCTTTTGCACAGTATCCACATCATTTGGGGATTCAATAATGGCTCCCAGTTTGCAGTCATCTGCGAACTTTGTTAGCCAGAGTCCCTTAGTGTTGGCCTGTACTTCAGAGAAGTAGATGCCAAACAAGAGCAGTCCCAGGACTGAACCCTGAGGTACTCCACTTGCCACTTGTCTGGAGCTGGATTTGGATTCTGCTACTTTTACAGTGTGGGTTCTATCAGTAAGCCAGTTAGCAACCCATTGGGTGACGTAGGGATTAATGCCCAGCTTAGTTAGTTTATCTATGATTCCAGAGTGGGGGATGGTGTCAAAGACCTTGGCAAGATCTAGATAGGCTGTGTGAACCACCTTACCCTTGTCCATGGCTCTGGAGACTGATTCAAAGAAGTCAATCAGGTTCAGGAGACAAAATCAGCCCTTCACGAACCCAAACTGGGTGGGGCCCAGTGTTTGAAGGTTGCCAATGTCTTTGTTTATAAGTTCCATGATAATACGCTCCATGGCCTTGCAGATAAGGCTTGTCAGACTGATGGGACGGTAGTTTCCGGGATCCAAGGTGGATCCCCCCTTGTGGAGTGGGATAACTGTAGCTCTGCACCACTCAGTGGGCATGAAACCTGAGGTGAGGCTATGATTAAACATGACACTTAGGTGAGGTGCCAGTTCATATTGTAGTTCATGTAGTACACAGCCCGGGATGTCATCTGGTCCCATGGATGCTGTATTCTTAGCTTTGGAGAGTATGTTTTTTACCTGTATGGCCATTATTACCGGAATTTGGCAATCTTCCGGTATTGAGATGGGCCATTTAGGTATTTCTTATACTTTATGGACTTCTGTCTCTATACATTTATCTAAAAGGAGACAGAACTCCTTCATGAAGCTACTTCTTCATCATTGTTGGAGCTGATGAAACCATTGCTCAATTTTGAAATCTTGTCATAGAATTTTATGAGGTTAGTCTGTTTTAAATCCTTGATTTCCAAGATATTACATATATGAGCTTTGGAAATGTTGAAGGTGAAAATCGCTAGTTTATGGTCAAGGAGATACTATTGGAGTAATTGAGGAAGAGGTTATATTCACAAGGGTTAGATGAATAATATTACGTCCATTAATGGATTCATTAATTAACTAATTTATCCAGTTAGATTTTGTTTATTAAATCTAAGTACTTCTGACCACACTTTATATTGGAGGTACAGATGTTCCAATTTTTTGAGGGGTAGTTGAAGTCTCCTAATATAATGGAGTTCTTGTTTATAGAGATTTCTTTGAGTACACTTAGGAATCTTACATGATTATCAGGGGACATGGAGAATGTCCTTTAACAGGCTACAAGCTGATAGCTTATCCTGTTAAGGGTGATCTGGAGTTGTATGAGTTCCAGTTTTGGGTCTCTGGGAATCTGCCTGGAGGTGAAATGATCCTTAAACACAGAGATATTACTTCGGTTGCCATCAGGTATGAAGGCATTGTAGGCCCAAAGCCCAGCATTGGAGGGAGTGTTATCTTTACATTTAAACCACATTTAAACCATGTAATTACAAAAATGTTAGAAAAATATGTATTTGAACATGTATAAAGTGCTAGTTTAAAAGCAAATAGTATATAATGCATTTTATTCTATTTACAATATGGCAATAAGAATGATTTTACATATAATTGCTTGAAGCTTTGGAGCTGCAGTGTATTTGAACTCTGACCCTGGCAGTAGCCAGCTCAGCAAGCTTATGTTTTTCACTAATGATTATCTGCTGGGTCAGGAAAATTAAATGTATAAAGCATTGAATATTCTTATTCCTTCCTCTGAGATAATTGACCTTGTGAATGTATCAGAGATAAGACACAGCTGCTGCAAGAAGAACAAAGAAATATATTGCAAGAGTGAACCGACTATTGTATTCAAGCTAGCCTGAGACCTTGGAAGAGTAACATTTACAGAAAGACATTATAACGAACCAGGTGCTTTGCAAGGCTGTATTATTCCCATGGGAAAACTTTTAAAATGTATAACATCAGCTTTTTCTTATGAATAGAATATTGTAGACCATAGTGATGTAGGTGTCCTGTGACTAACCACGTCAGTAAGGTGGGCACAGCCTGAATGTAAGACTATATAAAATTGTGTATTTCCTGCATCATGTCAGACAAAACTCTGTACTTGTATGGTTTTTTGCCTCCTGGTGTACACTAGTAAACTTTTGCATCTGAGCCTCCTGTGTTGTTATCATTTGGTTTTATTTAACAGTTTGGTCCTCCTTGAACCGGAATTCCCTTGGTAAGCTGCAGATCAGAGTGTATCGGTGGTTGAATACTGCGCAGGAGAAGTTACCAAACGGTTCTTCTTAAAACAAAGACCTCCGACTGAATTGTCGTCTTGAGAGGCTGGCCACTTTCTGATCTGTCAAGAGCAGTCTCGAACTGGTCAATCTAGGAGGCTCAGGTAGGAAAATATTTGCCTTTTTCTGTTTTAGATCAGGGACTAGGTTACAGTAAATGTCATTGTCAGAGATTTGTTATACAGATCAGGGACAAAAGGAAATTACTGTATATTTTGTCAGAGATCAGGGAAACAGAATAAGGTAGGCAGTTATTCTAGATAAACTGTGTAAGGAACTGAAATACCACGTGGTGAAAAGGGTTACGTAACATTATTTTAGAATGGGAAACCAGTGCACTAAAAAATCGCGAGATCCGCCCCTAACTGATGACGCAAAATATATGCAATTACAACGGACTGATAATGTAAGGTATTATACAAAATGGGTTAATAAATACGGATTTGATGGTAAATTAAACAAGATTTCATTAGTTAAACTTTTAAAACAGCTTAAATCTGACGCAGAAGGTCAGGCAAAAAAACAACAGCAATTAGGCACTTCTCAAGCACACAGGTGGATTGAGGAAGTAAACCGAAGGGAACAGAAAACTAAAATGCAAAACATTATTTTTAGACAAAGAGGATAATAATACAGTAATAGCGACGGCTCCCCTCCGCCCCCTCCAATGCCTTTTTCAGGATATGAAGTAGGAGGACAAGCTGGTCCACCTCCACGTTATCCTGAAGTTACAAGAGTACTAAAACCATTTGTTAGAGATCCTATTGAAACTAGGTCCCGGACACGTAACACACTAGGGGCACAGACTTATATCAAATAGGAAAATACACTAGAAGAGAGTGAGGAAGAAATCTGTCCACTGATCGAGGTACCAAATCCTCAGGCAGGACAGGAAGGGCAGGACCCAACTCTTCTAGTATATAGACCATGGACACCGGAAGATATTCGAAAAGCTACAGAGGGAATCCCTCATCCAAAAGTTAATTACACAAAGTTTTTACAAGATTTACAAGGTATGAGACTAAGTTACCACTTGAATGGGGAAGAAGTAGAAAAGGTAGTTAGACAGATTGTGGGTCCAGACTGGCACATGATTTGTGGCACCTGGAATCCTCGTAATGCAGAGCTTAAACCACTCCCACATAATGACGCAGAATTAGACAACAGAGTCAAAGGTCTTACAGACCGAATTTCTGAAAAATGGAAACCTAGAGCAGATTGGACTTGCATTAATCAATGCATACAGCAAGAGAATGAAACTGTAGATGGGTACTATGGTAGATTATTGGAATGTTTCAATAACCATAGTGGTATGGCTATTCCTGAAAATCAGACACATGATACCTCATATGAACAGCAACTGAAAATGTGTTTTGAAAGGTTGCATTGCACCTATCAGTAGCTTTATTACAAAGCATATGATAGATCATCGAACAAGTAGGCTACAAGCCTTACTTGAATATGCCAGACATGCTGAAAGACACTTTAATAGTAAAAAGAAAAAGAAGACACAGGTCTTCACAGCTGAAGACGGAGCAGAGGTCTTTGTAGTACAGTCAAGTAAAAAGGGTAAGAAAAATACCCAGGGAAATAGACAATCTGACAAAAGGTCAGAAGATTTTGAAGAGAGAAAAAAGAAAGGTGAGTGCTTTAAGTGCGGCAAGAAAGGACACTTAGCAAGGGATTGCAGGCTAAATAAAAAGGTGACTACAGAAAATAAAGGTGATGAGGACTGACTATATGATAGTGATGAAAATCAGAAATCATCAGGGAAGGAAAACAAACAAAGGACAAACGTAAATGTAGTGGAAGGAACAGAGGAAGTGCAAGCAGATGTAGAGGATGAAGAAAGTGAAATTTTAGATTTGGCATTACTGAGCTTGGAGCTCTATTTGGCAGACACAAAACCGGAAGTTACACTTCTGGTGAAAGGAAGGGAAGTGAAATTCTTGTGTGACTCAGGAGGCGTCTAACTTTGATACACCCTTCAAAGTTACCAGAATATTCCGAATCACCTGACTATATATTAGTGAAAGCAGCAAATGGACAGCTATATAGGGAACCACTCTCCCATAATATAGCAATAACTGACCCTGTTTCAGGTATGACTCAGAAAAGTAAAATTGTAGTTTCTGCAAAATGTCCAGTAAACTTACTGGGAAGAGATCTTATGCAGATATTTGGCATAGCAGTAGTTCCCACTATGCAGGGTATGGAGGCACAAAGACAAATGGATACTTTTGTGGTGCGACCGGAGGGTGAAACTTTTTACTGGTACAGCCAGGACCTAGTTACGACTGGTCCAGGGGCAGTAACCGAGGAACTGATGAATGTAGCCATCAGTAAGGCCCCCTCCCTTGACACTGACCAACAGCATTTGTTACATTGTACTCTATACTACTGTAGCATGCCAGGACCTGATAAAGAATATGAGCAAGAATTGTTCAAAAATCCTGCTAACAGATTAGTATTACGAACCTTGTATTGGGATACTGAGGAAAACAGTGTGGTAAGCTGTTCACTACCTCAGGAATTCATGACACTGTACAAATCTAATAGACTACCACATGTCAGCTTGACAAAGAATAAGGATGTGAGATGGGCAGACTTAGGAAAAAAAGTAACAAGATGGGAAAAACAAACTGATTTAGAATTATCAGAACAGGGAATACAAAAACAGAAATTGAATTGGCTAACACAGACACATCCAGCTGCACACTTACAAACTAGTGAAGACAGCTGATTAACATTCTTATTAGAAGAAGAAGAAAAAGCCTTGTGTGATATACCAGATATTCTTTGGTCAACAGGTAAATCAGATGTAGGACTTATTCAAACAGCAGGACCAGTAACTATTACACCAAAATCAGCATTTAGACCACAAAAAAGACAATACCCCTTGAGGAAAGATGCAGAGCAAGGAATCAGGCCTATAACAGCAGCATTACTCAAGGAAGGAGTACTGGTAGAATCTCTTGATTCACCATGTAACACCCCTCTATTTCCTGTTAAAAAAGCAAACGGGAATGGGGGATGGTACAGGATTTACAAGCTGTAAACAATGCAATAATACCCAGAGCACCTACGGTGCCAGACCCACACACCTTGTTGAATGATTTAAAACCACAACAAAAATATTTTACTGTGGTAGATATAAGCAATGCCTTCTTTTCAATACCTATACATCCTGATAGCCAGTATTGGTTTGCATTTACATTTCAGGGTAAAAGATATACCTATACTGGCTACCGTAGGGATATTGTGAAAGTCCAACGATATTTGCACAAGAAATGGCAAGCAACCTGGCAGGGTTTACTCCACCAGGAGGTAGTCAGATTCTACTTTATGTAGATGACATCTTGCTAGCAGCCCCTACCCAGCATCAATGCAGGGAAGATACGATAGCATTATTGAAATTTTTAGCAGCACAAGGACACAAAGTGAACAAAAGTAAGTTACAACTTTGGAGAAAACAGGTTAGATACCTGGGATATGTAATATCCAATGAAGGTAGAATATTAGACGAAGACAGAAAAACAGAGATTTTACAGGCACCCAAACCAGCAACCAAGAAGGAAATGATGTCCTTGGGAACGACTAATTTTTGTCGAAGCTGGATATCAAACTATGCTTTAGAATCTGCTCCACTGGCTGATTTAATATATAAAACACCAATGGCAGCACAAGATGTATTACAATGGACACCTGAAGCAGAAGCAGCTTTCTGCAGTCTAAAACAATTGATAGCTTCATCACTAGTTTTAGGACTTCCAAATTACCACAAAAGATTTTTTCAGACCGTAGATTGTAAGCAGGGATACATGACGTCAGTTTTGACGCAACAGCATGGGGATAAGCAACGCCCCATAGCTTACTATTCATCACAGTTAGATCCAGTGGCACAATCATTGCCTCACTGTGTGCAAGCAGTAGTCACAGCTGCAATGGCAGTACAGGCTTCGCCTCAGTAGTGTTGTTCCACCCTCTCACATTGAGAGTGCCTCATGCAGTCGCGATAATTTTACTGCAAGAGAAAATAGCATATCTATCTCCTGCTAGACATCTTTCATGTATGACCATACTGCTGAGCCAACCTCATATGGTAATTGAACGTTGTACAACATTAAATCCATCAACGTTACTTCCAACTCCTGTGGATGGCACACCACACAGTTGCCTGCAGGAAATTGAGCAAATAACTTTGCCCAGACAAGACCTTATTGATATGCCCTTGGATGATGCCGAGGTGACATTTTATGTGGACGGTTCATGCAGAAAGGGTCCTACAGGGAAAAATCTAGTAGGGTATGCAGTAGTCACAGATACAGAGATTTTAGAAGCCCAACCCTTACAGCATAACCTGTCTGCTCAAGCAGCAGAACTGATAGCCTTAACACGGGCTTGTACTCTAGCGAAAGATAAATGTGTGAACATATATACTGACAGTCAGTATGCTTTCTCTACAGTGCATGTTTCTGCACAACAATGGAAAAATAGCGGAATGATAACATCTACTGCCAAACCGATTAATCATGCGCAACTTATTTTAAACTTGTTAGATTCCATTCAGTTACCTACTAAGGTAGCTATTTGTAAATGTTTAGCTCATACAAAACAACAGGATGCAATTTCAAAAGGAAATGCAAAAGCTGATGCAGCTGCAAAGCAAGCAGCCTCAGACTCAGAAATTTTACTTTTAACCGAGGAATTACAACCCTCTGAGATTTTAGATTTAGAAATGCTAAAAACAATGCAGACATTAACTACAAAAGCTGAGAAACAAAAATGGGAGAAACGAGGTACAATCCTCGAAAATGGACTGTATATCTCCAAAGAGAAAAAAACAATATTGCCGTCTAATTTATTTAGATATGCAGCTTTGTTGAGCCATGGGCAGTGCCATGTCTCAACAGGGGGGATGGTACAGTTAGTAAATCGAATATTCCAAACATATGGATTCACAAACTTTACACAAAAATTTTGTGCAGCATGCCATATCTGTAACAAACATCATGCACAAGGAGCATTCAAACCCAAGCAAGGGAGTTTTCCTACACCACCATATCCGTTCCATACTATCTGTATGGATTTCATAGAACTGAACAAATGTGAAGGGAAAAAATACTGTTTAGTAATTATAGACATGTTTTCCAAATGGGTAGAAGCTTTTCCAACTAAAAATCCGGATACAGCAACAGTGGCAAAGGCCCTAATAAAAGAAATAATTCCTAGATTTGGCATACCAGAAAGAATCTATAGTGACAATGGGACACATTTTGTGAATCAGACGATTCACCAACTTGGGAGATTCTTTGGGATCTCCTTGAAAAATCATTGTGCCTACCACCCACAGTCTGCAGGACTGGTGGAAAGGTGCAATGGAATTTTAAAAAACAAATTGAGGAAGTTAGTAGACGATACACAGAAGAATTGGATTTGCTGTTTGCCTTTGGCACTGCTGAGCATGAGAACAGTTCCAAATGTAAAGGGTTTGACCCCCTTTGAAGTGATATTTGGAAGGGCATATTATGTGCCACAGTGGAAAGCTCTCATGCCTGCAGAATTAGAGGCTGACAGCTCATTAGCTAGTTATATGAAAAAACTGTTAACTAATAAAACTGTTTTGCAGTTGAACTCTTTTTCAGATAAAAGACAGACCAGACCGTTGGAAGCAGTGCTGACCCCAGGGTCCTGGGTTTGGTTGAAGGTCACGAAGAGGAAAAATTGGGCGAGTCCAAAGTGGGAAGGACCGTACCAGGTACTGTTGGTGACGCCTACTGCAGTCAAAGTTGCTGAAAGGTCGTCCTGGCTCCACCTGACGCACTGTAAACCGGTAAAGAATTTTCAGCTTGATAAACATTTTGTGACTGACACACAACAAAGGCAGGATGGCCAAGAGTGAAATGAGTAAAAACACAGATCAACCCCGAAGATATTGTTTAATCATCTTGCTAACTATGCATTTATTGACTATGATTGTGATGACCTTCCTTTTGTTGTGGTTCTTCCTACATATAGCCACACAAGTGAAAGTGGAGAAACGTGATGAACTGTCTATAGACTGGCATCCAAACTTTAACACATACCTAGCTATGAAGCGTGTATATGTAGAGACTATGAACATTTCAAATTGTTGGGTTTGTACTGCCATACCAACAGCATATGGAGGACTGTTGATGTCCGCTGTCCCCTTGGGGATAAATGAGACTTGGAAAAATTTGCTTTTCAATGCAGGTTCTGTAAGATCACAGGACAAAATTGCATTATATTTGCCTATTACACAGAGGGGAATTGTATGTTTCTATAAGAATAACACACTCCAAGTGGGTTGGAGTAACTGTAACATAACTATATCTTATAAATGCTATATTAAAACTAAAGATAAAAGCACTATTTGTAACGCAAATTATGATTCATATTTGAGCTTAATGAAAACAACATTAAGTGAAGTGCAGAGAAATCCTGTCTTGCATAAACAATTGTCTGTTATAGACAAGAAAATGTTTCATTCAGAACTAACCCGCATCAGAACCAAAGTAGAAAACTGTTATTTTATTTGTGGGAAAAAAGCATACAAATGGCTACCTGAGAATTGGTCCGGCAGTTGTTTTTTGGGTTATCTGGTTCCAGCTATAAGGCATACTGCAGAATTACCTCTAGGTAAGATACGAAATGTAAGAGATGTAGCCCGAAAACCTGAAGATTCTATCGAAAAACCTGTAAATCCAATGGGAAAAATCGAAGCTGGTTGAAAAAACCATCATTCCGTGAAAGATAAAGAAAAATTGACTCATATGGACTTGAGTGACAGTGTTATATCCTGGGCTGGGATATTTCCAGCATATGGAGCAGTCAAATCGATCTGGAAGTTAAGAAAACTGTCGAAGCTTCTCGAAGTAATGAGTAACGCAACTTTTTCTGCTCTCAAACTAGTGACTGACGAACTGAATGCAATGAGAACTGTTGTGCTACAAAATCGAATGGCTCTCGACTTCACCCTAGCGGCGGGAGGTGGTACTTGTGCGCTTATCAAAGACGAATGCTGTGCATACATACCAGACAATCGACACGAGATTAATGACCACCTAGAGGTAATACAGCAGGTATCGGCCATGACTGAACCAGGCCCAAACCCACTGACGAACTTTTTCCAGAGTCTGTTTGGTGGGTGGGGTTCTATCCTAATGAATATTTTGATTGCTATTTGTGTTGGTCTGCTCCTATTAGGAGCATGTGTCTGTTGTGGATCCCTGTATGAAAAGATTAGTCAAAGATTTTGTTGATATATCTGTAACTGAAACTTTGTACCAAGACATTGAATTGGAACTATTGATTCCAGATGAAACTTGTTCCGAAATATAAACTAAATGACTTGCCTAGTTAAAAGTCCTTAGAGGAGAAGGCTAGGAGACGATATAACATTGTTTATGTTTCTGAATAGAATAAAAAGTATTAAAAGGGAGGAAAATGTTAGAAAAATATGTACTTGAACATGTATAAAGTGCTAGTTTAAAAGCAAATAGCATATAATGCATTTTATTCTATTTACAATATGGCAATAAGAATGATTTTACATATAATTGCTTGAAGCTTTGGAGCTGCAGTGTATTTGAACTCTGACCCTGGCAGTAGCCAGCTCAGCAAGCTTATGTTTTTCACTAATGATTATCTGCTGGGTCAGGAAAATTAAATGTATAAAGCATTGAATATTCTTATTACTTCCTCTGAGATAATTGACCTTGTGAATGTATCAGAGATAAGACACAGCTGCTGCAAGAAGAACAAAGAAGTATATTGCAAGAGTGAACCGACTATTGTATTCAAGCTAGCCTGAGACCTTGGAAGAGTAACATTTACAGAAAGACATTATAACGAACCAGGTGCTTTGCAAGGCTGTATTATTCCCATGGGAAAACTTTTAAAATGTATAACATCAGCTTTTTCTTATGAATAGAATATTGTAGACCATAGTGATGTAGGTGCCCTGTGACTAACCACGTCAGTAAGGTGGGCACAGCCTGAATGTAAGACTATATAAAATTGTGTATTTCCTGCATCATGTCAGACAAAACTCTGTACTTGTATGGTTTTTTGCCTCCTGGTGTACACTAGTAAACTTTTGCATCTGAGCCTCCTGTGTTGTTATCATTTGTTTTTATTTAACAAAAAACATGGTTGTGTAAATGCAGGAAAGCCTCATTATTGGGTAATTTAATGTTTGAGAACTCTGGTGTTGAGCAGGTCCCATTACTGTGAGCCAGTTTTGGGTTTGATATTTTTGTTGCACTGGAATGTCTATTAGCTGAACTCTGCCTAAAAATGTTGTCATTCTATGGCAGAATAACTGATTCTGTACTTTTTCGACTTCCTGCTGACGTAGCTGACTGGGTATTCCTCAACTCCTACCTCCTACTTCCTGAGATAAACCTAGAGCACCATCACGCTGTGTGGCCTTCTTAACAGACTTCATAGTTTTATTGAAGCACTCTGCATCGATTTGAGGGGGGTACTCTGAAGGTCTTAACTGTTTTATCTATTATTGGTTTTATTTTTTTGTATTCAGGGTGTTTACCGAGCTAATGGGCTGAGCCAAAGTGGATTCATTTAAAAAACAGTCTGAAAGTTAGAAAACATAAAGAAATATATAATAATTACATAAACTAAAAATAAATGTGTAATGCATTAATGAATATGTACAGTACAATTGTATGTACATAGCTGAGAAACTATGACATTTTAATACAGAGTAGTACAGTAAAGTAAGAGGCAAAGAAAACGTACTTACATGTGTACAAAACAAGAGTGTGAGAGTCAGTGGGTAGTGGTTTAACTGTCCGGTATTACTTTTAAAGCACTGGCAAAGCTGATGCACTACGCTGGACATAAATGAAGCTTCTTCTTCATTTCAAGTATTTCTTTGGATACCTGGATGTTGCAGAAAAGTAACACTATAATTTTAACTATTGATTTAGCATTAGCTTTTCACTGCTTCTAGAAACTTATATTCAATAATCACTACAATACATCTCTAGCTACACTTTACTAATGGACCTACAAGATGCATGACTATCCACTTGACTAAGGCTTCACAGTAATAGACTTAGGTTTCAGTGGATGTCTGAACCCAGGATGTGTTGTAATCCTTTAACGTTCTTGATCTGCTCCAAAGTTTTGAATATCCTTCACTGCACTGGGTTACCACAATCTAGCTGAAATTCTAGCTTTGGTTTTGTCCATACCTGAGTATCCCCTCAAAAAAGCTAGGTGTCAATTACATCATAACTGTTCTAAAATGTTTTGGAACCAACAGTCGGCATAATATTTCTTCTTTAATCTTGTTCACCCTAAACAGCAAGCCATTCTTTAACTTAAAATATGGATATTAGATGGTTTGTCCTGCTCATCGGTTTCTCCTATTTTGGCTTCATTTTCTCTGACCTTGCTTATCCTACCACTTAAAATTTCCATTGCAAATCTGTCAGGTCAGGAATTTTTTTTGTAAGTATACCAACATATAGCAAATACTTCTCGTATTTTTCTCTACAGACATAACATCATGGCAATGATTTTCTTCCACTTTAAGTTTTAGCTACCCCTTTATTTTGTACTATACATTTGCTTGTGTAGCTTTTCTCTAAGTTTGTGCTGCTGAGAGCCCTGTTTCTCCCTAGTCCTAAGTTATGAACTTGCTGAGGGAAATACAAGATCCTGTCCAGATTCCTTTTCTTCTTTTAGTGTACTTTATTACTATGGGTCTTTCCCTATATGTCTCCATAGAGATTTCCTTCATTACTTTAATAAAAGGAATCCTATGATAAAGCGCTGTGTCCTCTTCTGGTTTCTGTACTAACTGTTTTCCTTAGCTTAATAACTGGAATTTTCTGGTTATATTCAGTAACATTTTTATACCATGCACACACATTCTTGTGTTCTGCCCAGCCAAAGACATATTTTGAAGTTTCTGTTCCTACTCCATTCTCTTCATCAGGACTGTGCATTTTTAAAAGTATAAAACCAAAAAACAAATCCAAAGAAAATCAAGCTGGTTTAATAAAATCCAAGGACAATTCCACAGTAAATAATTCCAGTAAGCGCTTTCATCTGTGATAAGACTTCTTCAGACTGAAAGTTAACATTCAAAAACACACATTTAAATACTTTAAAAGTCACATGACCACATACTTAGTGTTTTAACCCTTTACATTTAAGATACATAATAAAATTTCTGTTGTTCAGACCAGGGGGGTAGCAAGCATTGAGTCTTGCCTGCCAACTATATTGCAGCCACCACAAGTCATTTTCTGGATGAAATGAATTTTCTCCATTTTTAAACTGCCCACTACAAGGAATTTAAATTTAGCTTTGCATGAACCATGCTTGTAATGCTTCCCCGGGGCATTCCTTTTACCCCCAACAGAAACTGTATATTTATGTTCATATATTCTTTTGTACAATTCTCTTGTGGTTCATCCTACGTAAAAAGATTTACATTCTAAGCAAAAAGTGACATAAATTGCATACTTAGATTTGCATGAAAAGACCCCAATTGACAGTTATTTTAACATTATTCAGAGTACATTCTGTATTTTCCATGAACAAATAGTTACACATATTACAGTTGGAACACTTAACCATTCCATTTCTGTCTGACCTGACTTTAAGTATAGTCACCTTACTTTGAAAAAAGTTTTTGAAACTTTTCCCTCTTTTTTGACTAAAGAGAGGCTTATGTCCTATAGTTTTTAGTAACTCAGTTTGTCCCCCAAACAATTGCCAATTATTTATTATTCCTTTTATTCTCCCTGAGTCTAAACTATTCACAATAGGCATTCTCACTCTGTTTCATTTTTATTTACTCTGCCTTTTTTTCTGTTTCTTGTGCCTCTCTGAGTTGTAACTTTAGTTCTAATATCTGTGATTAATGTTTTTGGATAACGTCTTTGATAAAGTTTTTCACAAAAATTGTCACTTTCTATATCAAAATCATCTTCCCTTTCTGTCAGGTGACTAATCCGTAACAACTGTCCTTTTACTATAGTTTCCTTGGTCTTTTTGGGGTGCATGCTACTATAATGCAAGTACGTATTATTTTGATCCTCTTTCTAAAAAATTTTTGTTCCTAATTTGCTCTTATCCTTAAAGACAGTTACATCAAAAAAAATTATTGTTGTTAAATCAAATTGGCAAGAAAATTCCAAAAAAGTTAACACACTGTTGGTGTAGGTCTTATAAATATAATATAATGCCACAATATTATTTTGGTACTTACTACGTAATATACGAGTGGTTTCCCAGCCATACATATGCAAATTGGCATAGCTGGGGGCCATTGCCGCCCCCATTGCCACTCCAAGCAATTCCATTAGTATTTCTAGAGTATTGTCAGAATGTAACTTAGATTAAATTAATTCAAGCGTCACTGTCTCCACGCCTTCCTCATTAGCTATGCAACGGAACACTCTGATCTCCTAACTTCATTTGCTACACTGCTGCCGTTTTCCACATCTAGTTGCTCCTGCCTGCCTTCAGCCTCATTCTGAAGCACAAGGCTGTATGCAGAAGCCACGCCTCCTTCATAGTCAGCACAGCCTCTCATACTTTTTAGGTTTCCTTTTACACAAAGCTCATTAAGTTTAATTAAATGATCTTGTATGGCACACATCTGTTTCAAAATTGTCAAACGAAGTAGTCTGCTTAAGTTTGTTAAAATCAGAGCGGATTCTTTTCATTTAAAATAACCCTATTGTTTCTGTTTAAAGAGACAAGAAGCTCCATATATTCCAAACTGGCTTTCTGATTAATGTCTAGCCACTTGTCCATAAATTCTTTGGTATAATCATTTCCAGTGGGTTATTTTGTCACCCTCAAACTTTTGGTACCATTTGAGTTCTAAGACTGTTTTCAAAATAAATATTGTCCCATTGAAGCCGTTTGAGCTTACTTAAGTCTCTTTCTAATTGTAAAAAAAAGCATCAAATTAAAGTTACGAACCTCATTTCTGCTGTTGTCTTTGTTTTGGAATGGATTCAAGGGTAGTGCCAGACAACCTAAAAGTACTTCATCGCCCCTGTTGCTCCCAGCATTCATAGTACTTTGTCTTACAGTAGATGTACTTGCTGTCCCTTCTTGATTTAAAATGAAGGAACCATTCAGAGTGTCATTTAAATCACATCCAGCAGGCAGTGACATAAAGATCCAGAAGCAATAGCTTGATTTGCCATATTACTAAACTCAAAGCCAAAGCAGTAATCAAACAGTAAGCTAAAAGCTGATTAAGACTGAAGTCCAAAAACAAAAAAACAAATCCAAAGGAAATCAAGCTGGATTAATAAAATCCAAGGCCAATTCCACAATAAATAATTCCAGTAAGTGCTTTCATCTGTAATAAGACTTCTTCAGACTGGAAGTTAATATTCAAAAACATACATTTAAATACTTTAAAAGTCACATGAGCACATACTTTTAAAAGTATGCCAAACTGCTGTTGTATGTTGTCCTTCCCTGTTTTTATTGGTTCGCACATTACAGACGCAGAAAGGCAAGCTTAACTGTGAAGAACTGGGCAGCCAGTCCACATTCTTCAGATGAAAATACTCTTCAGGTGGAGACACAGCTTGAATTACTCAAGCTGTTGGCAACCTTAAAGAGTTTAGCTGTTTGATTTGATGCAGGAGAGAAGATCCTGGATAGATAAGAGGCATAACATTCATTAGGCCTAATCTTCACCTCAGAAGAGTCCATATGGCACCGTCGGGTCTATATCACATCATCAAAAACTGACTACATTGAATCTGAATTCATCAACCCCGATACATAGAATGGCATTTCTGTGAACGTCTACATATTTACCATGGAAAGAAAGCACTTGGCCAACATCACACTGGAACACACACCACACTATATCAAACCCACCCAAGTGGGGGGCTTTGCACCCACACCCCCAATGCGTGGGGCACCCCCAACTATATATACCAAATCCAAGATCACACTATGGTGTGGAAAAGGCCAAAGCTGTGGTGTTGGCTAAGTGCTTCCTTTCCCTGGTAATGATGTGGATGTTCACAGAAATATCATTTGAAGTATTGAGATTGATGAATTCAGATTCAATGCAGTAAGCTTCTAATGATCTGATATAGACATGGCACCATTTATGTAGTAACCTTCACCCTGCCATCTCAAGACATGAAAATTCATATCAAATCATGTTTCTCAATTCATGGGGCCTACATTAACCCGGGCAAGGAAACATATTATAGGCTAATAGTTTGGATTGTCTGTACTCACACCTCTCAACTGTCCAGATTTTTACCTCATATTTTGGTCTGTTCCGCATAAAATATGTGGTTTTTGGAAAATCATTTAGAACTGAAGTTACTAAAAAGTGACAGACACTTGAGTTTCAGACTTCATAGCCTTCAGAAAATGCATGCTAACACAACACCTTTTATTCTAGCAACTTTTTAAGTTAATAGGTTCATAGGTGTGCACTAGGCTAATGGCCCTGGAGCCTTTACAAGCCTAGCCCATAGAGGTGCCCTGGCATTGTGCCGCCTGAAGTTAGTTCCCAGTGCCTCTATCAAGTAGAGCCTCAGAAAGGCAAGCTTAACTGTGAAGAACTGGGCAGCCAGTCCACATTATTCAGATGATCCCCGGGATGAACTTTCTATTACCCATCCACTCATCAAGATTTCTTTTAAAGAGGGACAGCAGGGTGCTCTGCTTGACAGGTATGGGAAGTCTATTCCAGAGCATGGGCAGTCTTTGGGTAAGGAACCTGTCCCTCCAGCATGTTCTGTTGATTGTGGTAATGAGGTTGAGGTCTCTGGAGTGTGTGGTGCAGAGGGATTGGGATTTCTTTAGATGTAGCATTTCTAACAGAGCTGGGTCAGACATGGCTTTGTAAGTCAAGCAGAGATCGCCTCTAAGTAGGCGATATGAGACAGAGAATAGCTGGAGTCTTGAATCTGTCCATGTAGGACATGTGTTTAATGACTAGGATTTTCTTTGCGAGGTACTTCTGTGGCTTCTCCAGTTGTTGCAGGTGTCTAGTGAGGTACATATCAAATGGGACATTATACTCAATGATTGGTCTCATGAGGGATGAGTAGAGAGAGACAATGACCTCTTTCCTCATGGATGCAAAACCCTTGGTAATGAGATGTGCCACACAGAAAGTCTTTCTGACCACAGTGGCAATGTGGTGGTTGAACAAGAGGTTGCTGTCAACCTGCGTCCCCAGATTACTTATAACACTTTCAGTTTTCAGTGGACTCCCACTGATGTGGTAATTAGTGGGAACTGAGTTTTTCCCAAAGGGGATGACGATGCATTTTTTGGCATTAAGGTTAAGGCCATGGTTTTGACACCAGTCATTGGTCTCAGTGAGGCCTTTCTGTAGGATGTCTGTATCACTTGGGGAGTTAATAATGGCTCCCAGCATGCAGTTGTGTGAACTTGATCAGCCAGAGTCCCTTTGTGTTGGCCTGGACTTCTGAGAAGTAGATGCAGAACAGCAGAGGACCCAGGACCAATCCCTGTGGGACTCCACTCGTGACTGGTCGGCATTCTGACATGGAATTCACTACTTTCACACTGTGTGTTCTCTCTGTGAGCCAATTTGCTACCCACCTAGTGATATAGGGGTTGATGCCTAGTTTGGCGAGTTTAGCAATAATTCCTGAGTGAGGAATAGCATCAAAGGCTTTGGCTAGATAGAGGTTGGCTGTATGCACTGCCTTACCTTCATCCACAGCCCTGGTGACTGACTCAAAGAAGTCAACCAGGTTGAGCAGGTTTGATCTCCATTTCACAAAGCCAAACTGTGTGAGGTCCAGAGTCTGGAGATTTCCTATATTTTTGTTAATCAGGTCCATGATGATGCGCTCCATAGCTTTACATATCAGACTCATCAGGCTAATGGGCTGATAATTCGCAGGGTCTGTAGTCGCTCCCCCTTTATGGAAGGGGATGACTGTAGCAGTGCACCATTTGGTAGGGACAAAGCCTAAGATGAGGTTGTGACTGAACAGGGCACACAGATGTGGTGCAAGTTCACTTTGTAGTTCATGTATAACACAGCCAGATACTATTGGGTCCCATGGAAGCTGTATCCTTGGCCTTGGACAATGCAGCTTTAACCTGTGCTGCAGTAATGCTGAGTGTCTGGCATTCTTCCAGTATTGTGATTGGTCCTTTTGGAGGGAGGGGTAAAGTTAGCACTGAATCTGTCAGCTAGTATGTTGGCAATATCTGTTGACTCAGTATAGGAGGTACCAATGTGCAGTAACTCAGAGAAAATCTGGGTATTGCCGTGGAGGTTCTTGATATAACTATAGTAGGCTTTGTGATTGTTTTTAGTGTCTGCCATCATTCTGCCTTCATAGCTGGCTTTAGAGGATTTGATGAGGGATCTCAACATTTTGTTGAGGCTAATATGGGAGTTTTTTCCAGTCTTGGAACTTCACCCTTTTCTGCAACAGATTCTTTCTTCTGTTGTAGAGTTTATTAATGGCAGGGGACCACCAGATTGGCTTCCTTTTTTTGGAGGAGAGTGTCATGGTTCTGTTGGGTATGGCTAGTTCCATGCATTTATGTACATGATCGTACAGAGCATTGGTGTATGATTTGGCAGTCATGCAACTATTTTCCATTGGCATGGGTGTCGTGAAGTTGATAAAAGCAATACTTAAAATGTGTCCCTATTTTTGGGCCTTATCCCCCATTATTTTTGGACTTGTCTAGATTTCTTGTGCTAAGAGATTGAGAGGTATGTCTCTACTGGTACCAAAAAGAGCTAGCTGGAAACTAAACTGAATTGATTTAAAGAAGAAGAGCATCATTTCCTACATTCAACCTTCTAGTTGTAACTAGACCTCATGGCAATTAAACCAGCCCTCTGGTATTTTACATTACACAAGCAGTCAGCTATCTTACTCTTGGTTGGAGCTGATGGAAGCTGGAAAGCTTGGGAACAAAGCATGTGGACTATATTTTTCATCCAGGGAAGTGAATTTAAATTACATTTAAAATACTGCACTTATATTACAATTTACATCAGTTTTATGTATTTCCTGTTTGTTCTGAGTCTGAAGTTAATGCTAGTAACTGAAGGTATTTTTATAGCTGCAGTGTATCACAGTCTGCAATGCTTTGCCTAGGTGTTCATAGGTTCATAGGTAAGTACTAGGCTATCTGCCAAAGGGCATTTATAAGCCTAGCCAGAGTGTGTTGGCTTTCGCCACCCCCTTAGATTAGTTCCCTGTGCCTCTGACCATCAGAGCCATTAGTTCCCTGCGCCTCTGTCCAGCAGAGCCACTGCAGTGATCCCTGGGGTAAAATTTCTGTTTCCCATCCACCTGTCAAGGTTTCTCTTGAAGAGTGCTAGTAAGGGTCTCTACCTGATGTACATTGGAATTTTGTTCCAAAGCATGGGGAGTCTCTGGGTCAGGAATCTATCCCTCCAGCACATCCTATTTATCTTTGTGGTGAGGTTTATATCCCTAGAGCATGTGGCTCTCAGGGATTTTTTTTTTTTTAGGTGGAGCATATCCATCAATTCTGGGTTGGACATGGCCTTGTATGTCAAGCAGAGATCTCCTCTGACTAAGCGGTATGCAACCGAGTACAGCTGGAGTTTCTTTAGTCGGGCTGCATAGGTCATCTGTTTGAGGCCAGTAATCCTCTTGGTGAGGTACTTTTGTGGTCTTTCCAGCTGTTGCAGGTGTCTTGTAAGGTACATCCCAAATGGGGTGTTGTATTCTATAATGGGTCTAATAAGTGATGAGTAGAGAGGCACAATAACCTCCTTTGTTCTGGATGTGAACCCTTTTGAGATTAGGTGGGCCACACAGAAGGATTTTCTAACCACCTTGGCAATATGATTATCAAAGGAGAGATTGCTACCTACTTGGGTCCCCAGATCCCTTATTACTTTTTTTGTATTTAGAGGGCTACCACCTATGTGGTAGTTCACGGGTACTTTGTTTTTTTCCAAAAGGCATGACTATGCACTTTTTGGCATTCAGCTTGAGGCCATGATTTTGACACCAGGTATCAATCTCAGTGAGACCCTTTGGGAGGGTGTCTATATCAGCCGGAGAATCAATTATGGCCCCTAGTTTGCAGTCATCTGCGAACTTGGTCAGCCAAAGTCCTCCTGTGCTAGCCTGTACCTCTAAGAAGTATATACCAAACAGGAGGGGTCCTAGGACTGAGCCCTGGCGAACGCCACTTGTAACCAGGTTAGAGTCGGACCTAGAGTCTGCAACTCTCACCGTGTGGGTTCTGTCTGTGAGCCAATTTGCAACCCATCTCGTGACATAGGGGTTAATGTTCAGGTTGGTGAGTTTGTCTATAATACCAGAATGGGGAATGGTGTCAAAAGCCTTTGCAAGGTCTAGGTAGGCTGTGTGGGCCTCCTTACCTTACCCTCATCTAATGCCTTAGTAACGGTCTCAAAGAAGTCCACCAGGTTTAGGAGGCATGATCTGCCCTTAACAAAGTGAAACTGGGTGGGGTCCAAAGTTTGGATGTTCCCAATGTCTTTGTTAATGAGTTCCATGATGATGCACTCCATAGCCTTGCAGACCAGGCTAGTCAGGCTTATAGGGTGATAGTTCCCGGGGTCCATTGTGGTGCCACCTTTGTGGAGTGGGGTAACTGTTGCTGTGCACCACTCTCTGGGTACGTAGCCTGTAGAGAGGCTGAGTTTGAACAGCGTGTTTAGGTGAGGGGTTAGTTCATTTTGGAGCTCTTGTAAGACACAGCCTGGGACACCATCCGGTCCCATTGAGGCTGTGTTTTTGGCTTTGGATAGGGCTGTTTTAACCTGTATGTTGGTGATTGACAGGGCCTTACATTCTTCTGCTATGGTTATGGGCCTTTTAGGGGGTGAGAGGGGTATGAAGTTTGCACTGAACCTGTCTGTCAAAATGTTGGCAATATCAGTCAGTTCAGTGTATTTTGTGGCATTCTGAACCATCTCAGAGCAGATCTGAGAGTTTTCACTTAGGTTCTTGACATAGCTAAAGAACGTTTTGTGGTTATCTTTGGAGTCCTTGGCAATTTTTCTTTCGAAGCTAGCCTTGGATGACTTAATGAGAGATCGTAGTTTCTTGCTGATACTGATCAGGGATGTATTTCCTTCTAGGGATTTTGCTCTTATCTGTACTAGTTTCCTCCTTCTATTGTAGAGCCTGTTTATGGCAGGGGTCCACCAGACTGATTTCCTTTTCTTGAAGGAGTGAGTCTTGGTTTTACTTGGGATAGCACGATCCATGCATTCCTGCAGATGATCATAGAGTGCCTTTGTATAGGTATCAGCAACTTGGACAGCACTGTCCATTGGTGTGGGGGCTGTGAACCTTTCCACCTCAGTCTTAAGTAATGTGAAGTTTGCTTTTGAAAAGTTTTTCATGGTGGTTTCCTTGATTGGGGTTGGGGGCGGAATGTGAGTATCCAGAGTGATTAGTCTATGGTCTGATCTAACCAGAGAGGGGTTGACGTCAGGTGTGGAACACCGGTCGTTCATGTTGGTGATGACCAGGTCCAATATGTTGTTCCCTCTGGTGGGGGTGTTGACCAGTTGATCCAGGGCATTCGAATTTATAAATTCTAGGAAGTGTTGGGCAAGGGAGTTAGTACTTGAGTAGTTCTCCCGGTTAATGTTTGGGTAGTTGAAATCACCCAGTATTAGGGTGTTTGGTAGGACCTTCATATTTCCCAGTGTCTCCAGAAATGTGGAATGGGGGTCCTGGGTCATGGTGGGTGATCTGTAGCAAGCTACAGTTTGGATTGCAGTTTTGCCCATTCTTAGTTGCACTTGGATGATCTCTGATGCATCGTGCTGCACCACTAACCTGGAGGTGTGAGTATCCTTGATGAATATGGATACACCCCCACCTTTTGTGTTTTGGTCCGGGTTCTGTGGCCAAATGGTATGGTATGAGTTACAGCCTGGTAGTGCTGGAATGCTCTCTGGAGCCTTAGACCAGGTTTCTGTTACTGCACAGATATCGATGTTCTCCATACTGAGGAGTGCCTCGAGTGCGTGCATTTTGAGGTTTAGACTTCTGCCGTTGAGTAGCATTACCTCCAGTTTTTGGTTACTTGTGCTATTTATGATGGTGGGTTTGTCTTTTGAGCCTTGCCTAAAAAAGGCACTATGGGGGTGGCAAGAGCAAAGCAACGTGGCTTGTCGAGCATGTCATCCCAGGCAGACAGATACTGGATCCCCTTTGAATGACACCAGAAACTTAGCCAATTGTTGAAGTTGATCATTTTTTCTTTATACTGTGGCATCATTCTTGGTGAGGGCAGATGCTATTCAGGGTCAAGGTCATACCTACTTGGGCTACATGATCAGAGAGCTCTCCCATGTCTCTTTTCATGTAGTCCAGGGAAGTACGTCTCTGGTCTTTCACACCAACATGTACAATGACAGAGTCATATTTGTACTTGTGCTGGAGTGACCTGAGTGCTTGTGCTACGTGGTGGATCCTGGCACCCGACAGGCAGCCAACTGTAACCTTCTCCTTGTCCAGCCTAGTTAGTGGGCCTTCAGTGTGCCTGACTATAGAGTCGCCTATTACTAGTGTGTTGGGTATGTTATTTTGCCTTAAGGGCTGTGATTGCATGGCACACTGATTATGTGAAGTATGTGTTTCATGGTTGGTGATGGGTTGTGGAGGTTGCTTGGATGTCTGCTTTGGAGGTCTCTGTTGCTTTTGCAGATTTTTATTTAGAGCCTCCGAGTATGTTTTCGTGTATTTATGTGCGTTATTTGCCTGTGTTGATTTGTTAGGTCTATGTGAGACTGGTGGTGTGTTGCAAATATTACCCTTTTCCTCTTGACAGTCAGTTACAGTCTGGGGTTGAGAGAGCTTTGCCTCCAGTCTGGCTGTATAACTGCATCTCTCGCATATATTAGTGTTTGGTGGTAGGAGGAGTGGATTGTCTGTATACATCAGGCAGTTGTAACATTGCCTCAAAATGCCGAGATTCACCTGGTGGACTGGAGTGTAGGCTGGAAACTGCCCTTTGGACATGCCTGAATAGGTAGATTGAGCTGTTTTTCTAATTGACTGGTGGGGACAAATAGAGAGCCTTCTCCTTCTGGACAGTATAAGGGGGGCTAGTGCTAGGGGTATTTAGTGCTTGTTATGAGTTTTAAGCAAGTGCTTGGCTGTAAAATGAATGGTTTGAGTGCTAAAGTTGAAGGTTTGTCTAGTTCCAAGGGAAAAACTGAAGCATAGACTTTGTGGAGTCGGGAATAGTTTAACCCTAGCTAACCGACACTGCCCAACGTGCAAATGCAGTTTTTATATCAGAAATATTAAAGAGATAGAAATTAGCTCAAAATGGCCAATAAAACTACAGTTTCTGGGCAGAAACCACTCCTCCAAGGGCAGGTAGGCTCCCCACTCTCACTGGTGAACAAAGAAACTTCCTTTTTGCCCAAGTAAGGTATGGCCAAACACAGAAGCTTAAACACAGTCCAGGTGTCAGCAGGTATCTGAAACTGGACTTTTCTAGCTTAGTAAGGCGGGAAAATGGCAAGATTTTTTTTTTTCAAGAAAACAGTAGAAACAAATGCAAAAACACTTTTATAGTGCAGTAAAGGTTGTCACACTTGAGTGGGAAGCCAGTAACAATTAAAAATACAATTTACAACAAACAACGAATTTTCAAGTGCAGGCACAAATAAATGCAATTTCAGTGTAAAATGAGCATTCTGAGAAGCAATAAACACCAGAAAATGAGCGTTTAGGCGGAAACAGCAGTAAGCAACAAGAAAAAACAAAAAATGGTACTTAAACACTCCAAAGTCTCTCCTTTTGTCTCTCTGGCATTGTAGGTCTCTGCAGGACACCTGAGCAGGATCTGCTGAGCTTATACAAACACAAAAACTGTGCAAATGCGGTTTTTTATATTAGAAAGATTAAGGATATAGAAATTAGCCCAAAATGGCCAATACAACTAGAGTTTCTGGGCAGAAACCACTCCTCCAAGGCTGTTCAGAGCTCCCCACTCTCACTAGAGAACAAAGAAACTTCCTTTTTGCCCAAGTAAGGTATGGCTAACACAAAAGCTTAAATACAATCCAGGTATCACCAGGTATCAGCAGGTGTGGCAACCCTATACCCAAGCATGGCAAGGCTTCAATACCTTCCAGACTTTTAGACCAGCAGCTGCACAGATAAAGGCTAATGGTGAACATGTCTCAATATACATCAAAAACAAGCATACCTCTAGGGTGGTCAGACATGATTACATGCCTGAGCTCGTCAACATCAGATCACCATAGAGAAAATTCCATATCATATCTTAGCCAGCTATAGGTCAGTTTACATGTCCCAAGAAGGTTGCAGTGCATACTTGGACCTACTGGAGACACTTAACATCCAGCCTAACTCCCTACTCATGGGAGATTTTAATTACCCCTCAACAGACTGGGAATCCTACATAGTCTCATATCAAAATGCACAGAGATTCCTAGACTTCGTAAGGACAAACTACTTTGACCAAATAGTGAATATGCCCATTACAGGTTCCAACATACTGGACTTCATGTTCACAAATATGAGCGAATGCTGCAGTCCCCCCAGTGCCTCATCCTCCCTTATAAGGTCCAACCATAAAGCTGTATCCTTTGAAATCAAAATCAACTCCAGAATCCCATTAAAAAATAACAGGAACTATTCCAAGGCAAATTATGTTTTAGTAAGTGATGGTTTGTCAAAATTCAATTCCCCTCCAAACCCCAAGAGCACAGCAGCATATGCTGAATTCCTCTCAGAAATTCTGTGCAACCATGTCAGTGGCTGCATAGATGCTGCTGCACCTACCAGCAGTAAGCCCAGGACTAGCCCTAGAACAGTCTGCCCTGGTGAAGCCCAAATTAAACAGGATGTACAAAAAAAGGAAATAATATGGCAAAAATCAGGAAGGGTAATTCCCATAAAGGCAAAAAACTCTCTTATCAAACTAAATAGGGAACTAAGAGGGGTAATTATTGTTAAGTAAAGCTATCTTTGAGGTTAAGACAGCCTCCCCAGATAAAAGAAAACCATAAGTCCTTATTCAGCAATGTCAGAAACCTCAAGGCAGCACACAGGAGTGTGCTGAACTGATAGGTAATGGTGGAATATTCACTGAGCCTGGTGATATAGTGAACCTGTAAGGGGACACATTCTGTTCCAACTTTACCCTCTTCACACTCCAGCCACCCCCCACAAAATACCCTCAGCCATAACTAATCCAAGAATAACAAAGGGGCATGTACTGGCTGAGCTCACTAAAGTCAAGAACACTGCCTCAGTGGGCCCTGATAACATCCCAGGATTTCTCCTGAACAGTCTAAAATATGACTTATCAGGACTCTTGGAGTCATTATTTAACTATAGTCTTAAAACAGGCTTTGTGCCACATGAATGGAGGACTGCAATGGTCATCCCACTTCATAAGGGAGGACCCTCAACAGATCCTGAAAACTAAAAACTCATGAGTCTGACTAATCTTATTTACAAAGCCTTGGAAAGGATTATCATGGGCATTATCAATAAGGTAGAAGAAGATCTCCAGACACTGGTTCCATCCCAGTTTATCTTTGTCAAAGGAAGGTCCTGCTTACTGGATCTGGTATATTTCTTTGAAAAGGTCACTAAGGCAGTGGATGAGAGGTAAAAGGTGCATATTGCCTACCTAGATCTGGCTAATGCATTTGATACAGTACTCCACATGAGCATTGTCAACAAACTTACAGACTAGGCATAAAATCCCTTACAACATTCTAGATATCTAGCTGGCTCACTGAAAAGGACCCAGGAGGTTAGAATCGGTGAGGACACTTCCACAAAGAGGCCAGTCACCAGTGAAGTCCTCCAGGGTTCTCTACTAAACCCACTCTTTATTGGCGTCTACTTCTTGGATGACAAAGCCAATGTCAAAGGCCATTGGCTAGCCATGTTCACAGATTATTACAAACTGTGAGCAGTCATTGAATCCTCCCAAGATGAGAACACCCTTCAGGAAGGTCTAATACAGATAAATGCTTAGTGCCAAAGCCATGGCTTAAAACTGAATACCAAGAAATGCATTATTGTACCTTTCGGGAAGTCAGCCACCACAGGTAACTATGTCATCAAAAAACTCCCCTAAAAGTTCATTCATTAGTCAGGTATCTGGAAGCTCGTGTAGATAGTAACCTAGCTTTTGACCAACATATGTAAAATATAGTAAAAAAAGCCTTCTGTGTTGCTCAGCTTATAAGCAGGGACATGTCATCTAGGTCCAGAGAGGTCATGACATCACTGTACTTGTCCCTCATCAGACCCATCATTGAATATAATGACCCTTTTGGTTTTTACCTGACCAGTCACATGCAGCAACTGCAACATCCACAAATGTTCTTTACAAAAAGAATACAGAGAGTAAACACAATGCCCTATACTGATCTCCTCAAAGCTCCATCTCTTTACTGGGTATCATACAGAGAGGTGATCTTTATGTCCTCCCTGCATTTGTGTGGGTTTCCTCCAAGTGCTCCAGTTTCCTCCCACATTCCAAAGACATGCATCTGGAGAGTTTCTCCCTGGGCCTTCACTGAAAATGGGCTGTGTCCCAGTCGGCCTTTCCCAGTAAACAAATGATAAATGATAAATAAATAAATAAAATCTTGCTTGGCATACAAGGCATCCCTAAACCTAGTTTTGATGAACCTTGTGCATATCCGCAAAACAAACAGCATCAGAACTACTAGATTAAAAGACCTAAATTTTGCTTGCAACATAAATAGGACATGTTGGAGAGACAGGTATGTTTCTCAAAGAATTCCCATTCTCTGGAACAGGCTCCCCATCCATGTGAAGCAGAGTTCTTCCCTATCCCTATTTAAGTGCAACTTGGACCAAAGGATGGGCAATTGGAAATTCACTCCTGATCTGGTGCCTATGTTTCCGATGGACAGAGACAATCAGTAAATCACTCCCTACATAAATTAGATTTGTTGGTCGCATTTAGGTTGCCCAGCTAAGCTTATAAGGGTCCCAGTGGTCATTGACCTAGTATATAACCATTAACCTATGATCCTAAGAACACAGATCCAGAATTATATTTTTTGATAAACTTTCACAAAAAAATTGCCATATCTTGGAAATTATACAGTATAGACATATCCATCCATCCATCCATCCATTCATCCATCCATCCATCCATGCATCCATCCATTCATCCATCCATCCAGCCATGCATCCATCCATCCATCCATCCTTGCATCCATCCATCCATCCATCCAGAACCCATTTTTGGACATGGGGTCGGGGTTTCACCTCAGCAGTGACAATCCTCTAGAGCCAAGGTTTATGCCAGCAGGTGGCTAGTCCTGCCACGGTTGTTCTCCCACACCACCCACTTGCACACACACTCACACCTATGGCCAATTAATAGTATCCAATCATATTCTTAGAATAATTTTGATAAGACACAAGCTTTCGCATAATAGCAAGAAATTCCTCCCTGAGTGCATCTTTATTGAGATATTTATACTTTATTTATTTTATTTATTTATTTATTGACATTTGTTAACCTGGTTTGTCTAGCTGGGACCCGAGGAGAAAAGCTCCAGTTACAAAAACAATTTACGGTATAATAGAAATTCACACTCCAAGATAATACAACTACCAATACAGGTAAAAAATATAAAAGTAGAGAGAAACATACAGAGTAAAAATAAACAAGTAGCATTGCATATAAATAGCAAAGTCAGCAGCAACATTTTAACTATCAGTATTTACAGACTGCAGTTACTGGATAAATACCAGTAGGTTACAAAGTGAAAAAGGTTGAGACTAGTACAAATACACATATGATGGGAGTGAAATACAAAAATGAGAAGGAGTTAGGTAGGGTTTGCAATATAAATAACACTCAAGATGTACAACTTGCAGTGCAAATATCAGTGGCAGTATCAATAACATCTTCATTTTCATTTGATGCAGTTCAGCAGTTTGTAAGTGACTTTTTAAATATTTAGTACATATGGAAATATTGCTTATTTTCATATTTACTACAATTAGCAGTATCTCCAGTACAGTGTAATATTAATGGACACTGATTGTTAATTTTCCTGTTTTCCAGCATGACATTTCAAACTATACCCCTCAAAAGCATGGGGAGGTCTCTCACTCATGAAAATATAAACATAAAAATGAAAGTATGAATAATAAGTATAAACAGATCTCCATTTCTCTACTGTAGGCCATAGGTTCAAAGGCTCATAGGTTCATACTAGGCTATCTGCCCTAGGGCATTTATAAGCCTAGCCAGAGTGTGTTTGGCTTTCGCCACCCATTTTAAATTAATTTTGCTATGCCCTTTTTCGAGGTTAGTATACTGTGCCTCTGTCTAACAGTGACACAGAAGTGATACCCGGGGTAAACCCATGATCTCCCATCCACTCATCAAGATTCCTCTTGAAGAGAGTCAATGAGGGACTCTGCCTAACCTGGACTGGGATTTTATTCCAGAGTGAAGGGAGCCTTTGGGTTATGAATCTGTCCCTCCAGCATGTCCTATTTATTTCAGTGCTGAGGTTCAAGTCTCGAGCGTAGCTCGTTGGGATTTGGATTTTCTGAGGTGCAGTATGTCCATTAATTCCGGGTTGGACATGGCTTTATACGTCAGGCACAGATCGCCTCTGAGCAGGCGGTATGCCACTGAGTAGAGCTGGAGTTTCTTTAACCGGGCAGCATATGGCATCTGTTTGAGCCCTTTGATCCTCTTGGTGAGGTACTTTTGGGGTCTTTCCAGTTGCTGCAGGTGTCTGGTAAGGTACATCCCAAAAAGGGCATTGTACTCAATTATGGGCCTGATGAGGGATGAGTAAAGAGGCACGATGACCTCCCCTGATCTAGATGTGAATCCCTTCATGATTAGATGGGCTAAATAAAATGTTTTTCTAACCACTTTGGCCACGTGGTTGTCAAATGAGAGATTGCTATCAACTTGGGTACCCAGGTCCCTAATTGCTTCTTCTGTACTTAATGGATTACCACCTATGTGGTAATTTGTGGGCACTTTGTTTTTGCCAAAGGGGATGACTATACACTTTTTGGTGTTTAGCTTGAGGCCATGGCTCTGGCACCAGTTGTCTGTTTCTATGAGGCCCTTTTGGAGGATGCTTGTGCCGGCTGGAGAGTCAATTATGGCGCCCAGTTTGCAGTCATCTGCGAACTTGGTCAGCCACAGTCCTTCCATGTTGGCCTGTACCTCCGAGAAATATATACCGAACAAGAGAGGTCTCAGGACTGAGCCTTGTGGGACGCCACTTGTAACTGGTTTGGAGTCTGACATGGCTCAAGCAATTCTAACCATGTGGGTTCTGTCCTAGAGCCAATTTGCAACCCATCTAGTGACAAAGGGGTTTATATTTAAGCTGGTGAGCTTATCTATAATGCCCGAGTGGGGTATTTTATCGAAGGCTTTTGCGAGGTCCAGGTAGGCTGTGTGGACCACCTTCCCCTCATCAATGGCCTTGGTGACTGTTTCAAAGAAATCAACCAGGTTTAAGAGGAAGGATCTGCCCTTAACAAAGCTGAACTGGGTAGGATCCAGTGTCTGTAGGTCCCCAATATCTTTATTTATGAGGTCCATGATGATCCTTTCCATAGCTTTGCAGACCAAGCTAGTCAGGCTTATGGGGCGATAGTTTCCAGGATCCGTTGAGGCACCACCTTTGTGGAGAGGGACCACTGTTGCTGTACGCCACTCTTTGGGTACATATCCTGTAGTAAGGCTGAGATTGAACAGTAGTTTTATGTTTGGGTTTAGCTCTTCTTGGAGTCCATGTAGGACGCAGCCCGGGACACCGTCTGGTCCCATTGATGCTGTGTTTTTTGCTTTGGAGAGGGTGGCTCTTACCTGAGCATCTGAGATGTCAGGGGGCAGCACTCTGCTGGGTTAGATATTTGCCCTTTTGGGGGGGGGGGGGGGGAGTTTGCACTGAACCTGTCAGCTAGGATGTTGGCAATGTCTGTGGGTTCGGTGTATTTTTTGTCATTTTAGACTAATTCTGAGCATATCTGGGAATTCCCACCCAGGTTCCTAACATAACTAAAGAAAGCCTTGTGATTATCCTTAGTGTCCTGTGCAATTTTTCTCTCGAAGCTGGCCTTAGATGATTTTTGCTAATACTGATCAGAGATGCCTTCCCTTTTTGGGATTTTGCTCTATCATGTAGTAGCTTCCTCCTTCTATTGTATAGTTTGTTTATGGCTGGGGTCCACCAGACAGGATGTCTGCCTTTGGAGGATTGGGTCTTGGTTTTATTTGGGATTGCATGATCCATGCATTCCTGAAGGTGTTCATAGAATGTGTTTATGAAGTATTCTGCGGTCTGTGCTGTATTTTCCACAGGCCCGGGGGCTTTGAAGGATTCCATCTCGGTTTTGAAGAGTGTGAAATTTGCTTTAGAGAAGTTTTTCACTGTGGTTTTCTGGGCAGGGGGTGAGGTCGGGATGTAAATATCCAGTGAGATTAGTTTATGGTCTGATCTTACCAGTGAGGGATACACTTCTGGTCTGGAGCATAGAGTCCCCATGTTGGTGATGATCAGGTCCAGGATGTTTTCCCCTCTTGTGGGAGTGGTAACAAGTTGTTCCATACCATTTGAGTTTATAAATTCTAGGAACCTTTGGGCTAGGGTGTTGGAGCTAGAGTAATGCTCCCAGTCTATGTTTGGGTAGTTGAAGTCGCTGAATATAATGGTGTTTGGAGAGACCGTCATATTTTCCAGTGTTCTCAGGAAGGCCAAGTGGGGATCCTGGGTTTGGGAGGGTGTTCTGTAGCAGACTATAAACTGAAAGGCAGTTTTGCCCACTGTTAGTTGCACATGGATGGTTTCCGATGCTTCGTGCAGTGCCACTAACCTGGAGGTGTAGGTATCTTTGATGAATATAGATACTCCCCCTCCTTTTGTGCTTCGGTCTGAGTTTTGGGGCTGAAACGCATGGTGTGAGTTATAATCTGGTAGTGCTGGGGTGCTCTCAGGAGCCTTGAACCAGGTTTCTGTTACTGCACAGACATCGATTTTCTCCATATTGAGGAGAACCTCGAGTGCGTGCATCTTGAGGTTTAGACTTCTGGCATTGAGTAGCATTACCTTTAGTTTTTTTATCCTTGGGTTGTGTATGGAAGTGGGTTTGTCCTTTGAGCCTTGCCTAAAAAAGGCACTATGGGGGTGGCAAGAGCCTTGGCCAGTATACGAAAGCCTAAGGGTGACAGGTGCAAGCCGTCCCTAGCGAAGCAATGTGGCTTGTCGAGCATGTCATCCCAGGCTAACAGACACTGGATCCCCTTTGAATGACACCAATACTTTAGCCAATTGTTGAAACTGATCATTTTGTCTTTATACTGTGGCATCATTCTTGGTGAGGGCAAGATGCTACTCAAGGTCAGGGTCATACCAGCCTGGGCTACATGGTCAGAGAGCTCCTCTATGTCTCTTTTCATGTAGTCCAGGGAGGCACGTCTCAGGTCATTCACACCAGCATGGACAATGATGGAGTCATACTTGTACTTGCTTTGGAGTGACCTGAGTGCTTGCGTTATGTGGCGGATCCTGGCACCCGACAGGCAGCTTACAGTGACCTTCTCCTTGTTCAGTCTGGTGAGTGGGACATCAGTGTGCCGGACAATAGAGTCCCCTATAACAAGTGTATTTGGTGAGCTGTTTGGCCTTAAGGGCTGTGACTGTGAGGCACACTGATTTTGTGAGATATGTGATTCGTGGGTATTGTTGAGGGGTTGCTGTTGCTTGGATATCTGCTTAGGAGGCCTTTGCTGTTTAGGCAGATTTTTATTTAGGGCCTCCGAGTATGTTTTTGCGTGTTTATGTGTTGGGTATGCAGACGCAATAGGTCTGTGTGAGACTGGATTTGTGGTGTGGGTGGTTACCTTGTCCTCCTGACTGACTGTGCCAGTCTTGGGTTGAGAGAGCTCTGCCTCCAGTTTGGCTGTGTAACTGCATCTCTCACATGTATTACAGTTTGTTGGAAGGAGGAGAGTGTTGTCTGTGTACATAAGGCAATTGTAACATTGCCTCAAAATTCCCAGATTCACCAGCTGGACTGGAGAGTAACCTTGAAACTGACCCTTGGACATAACAGATTAATATAGGGAACTGTTTTTTTACTGATCAGATTAGGGAAGGGAACTGATTTTTCACTTGATCAGGAAGGACCAATCGGGAGCCTAATACTTATGAGAAGTCAAGGAGGGTGTAGTGCTTTAGTTAGTTAGTGTTTCCTTATAAGAGCTGAGCAAGTGCAGGGCTTTAGAAAGAGAATAGAGTGATTAATTTGAGAGTTTGAACAGTTCTAAGGGAAAAAGTGAAGAGCAGACTTTGTGGAGCCTGGAATAGTTTAAACCTGTTTAGGCGGTGCTGCCCGACGCTGCTCAGTGCGCAAAACCACACAAAAAGAGAGTTGTAGGGTTTTAAGAGAGAGAGAGAGAGATCTAGGAGTTTAGAAATGACCCAAAATCGCCAATAAAACTACAGATTCTAGGTAGTAACCACTCCTCCAGGGACAGGTAGGCTGTTCAGTGTTAACCACTCCCACTGGTGAACACAGAGACTTCCCTTTAGCCCAAGCAAGCACTGGCCTTCTAGAAACTTCCAAACAGTTCAGAACAGCAAATCTGTAACTTAACTTTCTTAACTTTCAGAAAGTGGGAAAAAAGCAAGATTTTTTGTTTTTTTTCTTTTTGTTGTAGTTTAAAGGTAGCAGAGATACACAAGCAGCAAAATAATCACAACAGTGCAATAAATGACCCCACACTTGAGTGCTAGGCCAAAACCAGGTAAAATGCAGTTTTTAGAGAAAAAAAATTATTTTAAATTAAATGCAACACAGGAAATGCAGTAAACAGGCTCTAGATGTGTTCCAAGTACTGTTACTGTTACAGATATAAACTTTAGCAAGCCAGAAAATGCCAAAAAGTAGGCGGCAAAGCAGTAAAACTTAACAAAAAATCAGAAGAAAATACTTAAAATCACAAAAGTGGCTCCTTTTCTTCTCTCAGTGTTTTCTCCCCTTGGTAGGTGCTTCAGCAACAACTAGCAAGCCTGAAAAGATGCCAAAACCACGAGGCAGCAAATATAGCAAAAAGATTCACATATGTTGGGTTACATGCATAAAGTTAAAGTTGCATTAAAAAGAAGCTTAGTAACATAAGTTTACATTGATATAGTTCAATAGGTCAACAACAAAAAATGTTTGTTTATATAAAATTATGCAAATGCATAGTAGACACATAAGAGAGAGGAGTAATGAGGTACTAAGTACGGTCCTTTTCAGGGTATATAAAGGGAAGGAAGATTAGGTGGAGTCATGGCAAGGGCAGGTCTTGGAATTGAGAAAATAAGCTTTTAGTTCATTTTTAAAGTGTGCGGTGTGGGAGATTGAACGCAAGTCAAGGGGAAGTTTGTTCCAAGCATGGGCAAGGGAGTGTTTGTAGAGTAGTTTGCCTACTGACCTTTTTGGGTGATCGATATCAAGTAATTGTTGGTTAGAAGTACGGAGGGTCTGGGATGGAATGTAGATGGAGACTAAGCAAGATAGAGATGGACAGAAGGAGGGTTTATAAAGAATAGAGTGTAGCATATGAAACTGATAAGATAGCAGAAACTGGGGAAGTTCAAGCCATTGAAGTGAGTTTAAAGAAATGCAGTGGTGTGAGTTGTATGAGGAGTTAGTAATTAATCTGGCTATTTTATGGTAAGTCTGTTGGAGTTTGTTTAGAGTGGAGGCCTGGATATTGGTAAGAACTGGGGTGGCATATAACAGGGAGGGGAGGAGGAGAGCCTGGCCCAGGGTAAGTCTAGATTCAGGGGTTAGGAATTTTTTGTTCCGATATAGCAGACCTAGTTTCTGTTTTTTTTTTTTTTTTTATACACTGGAGTATGTGTAGGTTGAACTTTAGTTCATCATCGATAATGACCCCTAGGAGTTTTGTGTGGGTGTCAGGAGGTTTTGTGATGAGAAAGAGAACGGGGAAGGAAAAGTAGGAGTTTGGTCTTTTTGGGATTTAGGATCAGTAGTTTGTGAGAGAGCCATTGTTCAGTGGATAGTAGGGCTTGTTGGGTAAGGGACTGTAGTTCAGAAATGTTATTTGAGATGGATATAAGTGTGGAGTCGTCGGCATACTGAATAAAGGAGGATTTTTTGCATGAGGTGTAACGATCATTGATGAAAATGTTAAACAAAAGGGGTCTCAAGATGGAGTCTTGGGGAACACCAGTGGAGATGTGAAGGAAAGGTGAGGAGGATGAGAGTCATTTGACAGATTGTTCCCTGCCACATAGGTAACTATTAAACCAGGTAAGTGTGGAGGGGGATAGGTGGAGATTTACGAGTTTGGATAGTAGTAGAGGATGAGAGACAGTATAGAAGGCTTTGGAGAGATGTAGGAAGAGACAGGAAATGGGTTTATTGTTGTCTAGGGCCTCTGCAAAGATATGAGTGAAGGAGAGGAGGGCAGTGGTGGTGCTGTGGTGAGGACGAAATCCATGTTGGGTAGTGGTAAGTAAGTGGTACATGAGGAGGTGATTGAGAAGCTGCGAGTGAATACATTTTTCTAATATCTTGGAGAGGGGGGACAGAATGGCAATGGGTCAGAAGTTTGAGGGGTCAGTGGAGTTTCCACCTTTATGAAGAGGGATAGTAAAGAAAGATTTCCTAAAGGTGGGGACAGTTAATTCCAGAACAGATTGATTAATTAGTATAGATATAGGATATGCAATTGAGTCAGCAGCAAGTTTGAGGAATGTAGGAGATAGATTATCAGTGGAAGGAGAGCAAGGTTTTAGCTTGAGTACAGATTTGATGTAAGTAATGGGAAATGGCTGAAAAGAAAACAAAGTTGTGTTAGTGGGACTTGGAGGGGTGGGTGTCAAAGTAGAGTTTGGCTTAGCGATTACCAGATTTTGGATGAAAGAGATAAAGTGTTTATTCAGGAGGGTAGCTGTTTCCTGAGAGGAAGAGTTAGGGTATGGGGAGAGATTAGAGGGCTTTCCTAGATAGAAGATGTTGAGAGTTGACCAACATTTTCAAAGATTGAACTTTGTTGTTAAACTGAGCAGAGCTATAGTATAATTTTTTGTCATTAGTTGTATGTGTTTTTGCAAGGTTCCTCATTTGCCTGTATTTTTGAAGAAGAGGTGGTTGTTTAGTTTTAGTCCAGGTTTTCCAAGCACTATCTCTTTGTTTTATAAGGGACCTAGTCTCCTTGGAGAGCCAGGGAGCATGATTTGATTTTACTGTGATCTTCCTAGAGGGAGCTAAGGAGTTTAGAGTACTCATGAAGATGCTATTGAAAGTGCTTACAGCATTGTTTAGGGGGAGGTGTTTTAGGATGGTCCAATCTATGTTGTGGAGAATGGAGTTAAATTGGGATGAATTGAAAGTTGATAGTTTTCAACAGTCTTTGATAAGGTGGGGTTTAGGAATATGGGAGTAGTGTCTTAAGATGGTGGTAGGGAGATAATCACTGAGGAAGTCAGGTAAGGTGGTGGGATTGTGGTATTGGTGGGGGGAATTGGTAAAGATCCAGTCTATGATGGAGCTGGAGGTGGTAAATTTATGGAACCGAGTGGGAGATGTTATAAGTTGGTGGAAGCCGTGTAGGTGGATACTGAATTGGGGGCAGTCAGTTGTGAGTTTGGACCAATCAATGTTGACATCACCAAGGATAAGTGTCTCATATGGTATGTTGTGTTGTGGGAGAACCAGGATAGGATGTTTTCAAGAATGGGCAGATTGGTAATAGAAGGTAGGTAGATAGAGGCAATTGCAAGTTTTTTTGTGGTGATTCAAATGGCAGTTAAGGATGATGATTTCAGCTGGGAGGAAGTCAGGAATTGGGGAAGGGTATGGTGAGAGGTTAAGGTTGTTTGAGTAGAGGATGGCTATGCCACCCCCTTTTTTTACAGGTCTATCAGATCAGAAGATATTATAACCTGGTGGGAGTATTTCACTATTTGAGATTTGTGGCTTGAGCCAGGTTTCAGATAGAGAGAGGATGTGAGGGGTATTGAAAGCTATCCATGAGTGCAGCTCAGTAACTTTATTTGCTAGACTCTGAATATTCAATGAGTAAATAGTTAAGTATTTGGATGGAGATGATTGTTGTGACTGAGATCGGTGACTGTTAGAGTAGTAAGATGGGGCAGTGTAGAGGTAGTTTTGGGGAGAGTGAGGGTGGGAAGGTTTAAAAACCTGTATTATGGATAGTTTATATAGACTTGAGGTAGAGGTAGTAAAGAGATTAGGGGAGATAGTAAAAGATGAAGTAGTTGGATATATGTTGTATGAGTGAGAAGTTGGTGAACTTGAGTGGGTCAGAGAGATTGGAGTGGTAAGATGTGGAGATAGAGAAAATAAGGAGTAGTGTAGAAGATAGAAAATAATACATGTTGGAATAAAATATGGTCAGATACAGGAGGTAGAGACAGTGGTATAGAGAAAGTGGTGTTGACAAGATTGACAGATTAGTAAGGTGGTTGTGGCAATAGGCAGGAAGTGGAATTGTAGTGGCTAGTGGGACAGGAAGGGAAGGGATAGTTAGGTATAAAGGTAATTGTAATGGGGTGGGTGGGAATGGGGGTAGGGAGTAAAGAGAGCCCGAGCGTAGCGGAGCTAGCACCCTGGTCAAGATGAAGTCAGAGAAACAATCAGAAAAAGATTGTGAAAAACTAGCTTGAGAGACAAGGATATAAAGTTTCTAAAGGTATAGTCACCAGAAATAAATAAAAAAGAAAGAAAATATGAGCAGAAGTATGCTTACAAAAGGACACTGGCCTCAAGCTACACAAGAAGATTTACTTATGTAGATAGAGATAGAGGATAGAGATTACCATTGACAAAGTCCCTTACCATATCCTAGCAAGTTATTGGTCTCCCTATGTGTGCCAAGAAACCCATATCTCTTACCTAGATGTACTGGAGATATTCACCATTCAACCAAATACCTTACTCATGGGGGCTTTAGTTACCATCTATAGACTGAAAATCCTCTACAGCCTCAAAATTGGAGGCACAAAGATTCCTAGACTTTGTAAATACAAACATCTTAGACCAGATAGAGCATACATCCACTAGAAGTTTAAACATATTGGATCTGGTGCTCACAAATATGGGAGAATGTTATAAGACCTTCATCTATGTCAAAAACCTCAAAGGCAGCACACAACAGTGTTCTGAACTGGTTATTAATGGAGATGCATTCACAGAGCTGGGGGATATAGCAAATCTGTTGGCTGACAAAGTCAGTTCAAATTTTACCCCCTACTCACCTTCCAGGTACCCCACAGGAAATACCTTCAAAGATAACCCCTCCAGCCATAAATATGGAGTAGGTTCTGGCTGTCCTCTCTAAGGCCAAAAACACAGTGTCTATGGGCCGTGATAATATCCCAGGATGCCTCCTGAATAGCCTTAAACATGACCCATCAGGGCCACTGGAGTCACTATTCAACTACAGTTTCAAAACACGTTTTGTGCCACAGGAGTGGAGAACTGCCATGGTAATCCCAATACATAAGGGCAAACCATCATGAATGGATCCTGGGAACCTCAGTCCAATTAGTCTGACTAGTCTTTTATGCAAAGCCACATAATGAATCATCAAGGAAATGGTTAAGAGAGACTTACTTTCAGACTCTGGTTCCACCACAATTTGGCTTCATCAAGGGCAGGCCATGCCTACTAAACCTGGTGGACTTTTTAAGAAGGTCACAAAGCCAATTGATAAGGGTAAAATGGTGCATACTGACTACCTTGACCTGACTAAGACATTTGATATAATCAGGCATTGTAAACAAACTTACAGAATCAGGCATTAACCCCTATATAACATGTTGGACAGCCTCATGCCTCGTAGATGGAGCTCAGGAAGTTAGGACTGGTGAGACCACCTCCACTAAAAATGCGGTCACTAGTGGAGTCGGGGTTCTGTGCCGGACCCACTCCTTTTGTCATCTACATCTTGGAAATCAAGGCCAATGTGAAAGGCCTCAGGCTGTCCAATTTCAGCAATATTTGCAAACTAGGAACAGTCATAGAATCCACCCAAGACACTAACAAACTACAAGAAGGTCTAACCCAGATAAATGATTAGTATCAATGCCCTGCTTAAAACTCAGTGCCAGGAAATATATATAATAATAATACCCTTTGGGAAGTTCACCAGCCTTGGAAGTTACATCATCAATAAAATACCCCTAAGAGTAGATCCTGGTAGTCAGGAATTTGGGAACACATGTACATAGCAACCTGGCCTTCAACCAAAATGTGCCCAAGGTAGTAAGGAAATCATTCTATGTCTCTTAATTTATAAGTAAAGTCATGGTATCTAGGGACAGGGAAACCATCGTGCCACTGTACCCGTCCCTCATCGGGCCCATTATTGAGTATAATGCCACCTTTCTCATGTACCTGACTAGGCACATGCAACAACTGGATCTTTCACAAAGATTCCCAACAAAAACACAATGTCCTATACATATGGCCTCTAAGCCCTATCTCTATTGTGTGTCTCCTACAGACTACTAAGAGGCGAGCTATGCCTGGCATACAAGGCATCCTTGGATCCCAGTCTGATGGACCTTTTGCATATAAACAAAAAGAAAAAAACTATCTGTCTCACTGCAATCATCAGGTCAGTCGTACTGCATCCTGATCTGAATCCAAACTGATCATCTCCCATCTTACTTTCTGCTATTCTGTATATTCATCAATCACCCTTTCCAGAACTTTCATGCAGTATGACAAGAGTTTGATACCTCAGTACTACCCAGAGTTGTGGATGCCCTAAGTGAAGTGAACTGACAGTCCACAGAACAAACTATTATCAGTTCATAATAAACTAATCATAAGAAAGGCCAAAATGAATAACCAAATCAATAAACATCTGTATCACAGTAGCCAAGTTTAGCAAATATATAGGTGATTGTGGTGGCTTAAATCTAAGATCCTGGTAAGAGTCAAGACCAAAACTGAAAAAAAAACAGCAGTAAAGATGAACAATAGTTACCTTCTGTGTCTTGGCAATATCACTTCCAAAACAGAGGAGCACTACAGTAATCTTTTCAGACAGAATATTAAAATCCCAATTAATTCAAAACTTTATGAAGTAATTTTCACTGTTAAGGTTATGATAAGTCTAGATAGGGTAAATATCCAGGACCACCAATATATCTTAAAAAGGAATAAAGATATATATATATATATATATATATATATATATATATATATATATATATGTGTGTGTGTGTGTGTGTGTGTGTGTGCATATATACATATATATATATATATATATATATATATATATATATATATATATATATATATATGAATCTATGTCTGAACCTTGAATGTTCAAAACATCAACATTCAGAACAGCAAACCTAGAACATCGAAACAGCAGAAAATCGAACTACTATAAAACCGAAAAATGAAACATCAGATGTGTTTGTTTTTGCAGAAGGCTGCCTGCTTATTATGTATACTAACTCCAAAATCACACTACAGATGGAAATAGGCAAAACCCCAAACCCAGCTGTACGGCAATCTTACAAAATCACACACTTTCACTTTGCAATTTTCCATTTTCCGGTTTCATGGCAGTTTGACTTTCCGCCATTGAGATGTTCTGAGTTCAGTGTTCAGAAAATCAAGGTTATGAACATTCAGTGGTCTGACAGGGACCCATATATATATATATATATATATATATATATATATATATATATATATATATACATATATATCTAGATATCTGTATCTCTCTCTCTCCCTATATATATATATATATATATATATATATATATATATATATATATATATATATATATATGGGTTCCCTTCAGAATCTCAAACTACTGAAATCACGAATTTCAGTAGCCCGAGACCAGAAGGGAGAAAGTGCAGAATACCAAAACCACAGAAGGGCAAAATTCAAAATCCCGAAATCCGGAGATTTTGAATTAGTGGTTTTGGTGTTGCGGTTTGTGAGTGGGCAGTTGGAGATGTAGGTAAGTGTTTGTGTTTTACGGGTTTTGGGTAGGGTTTTAGTGTGTGTCTGTGTGTTTTGTTAGTGTGATGTGTCTGTCCGAGGGGAATGTAGCTTGTGTGGCGGTGTTTTTGTGTGTTTGTCTGTGTAGTGCGACCTCGGAATTACCCCCCTGTTTGTATGTAGGGTAGGTGTTTGTGTATGTGCAGGGAGGTGCATGTTTGTGTTTGTGGTATGTTTAGGGTAGAAGTCACAATTTTAAATTTCGCGCTTCTGGGGTTTCGGGTTTATGGATTTTTGGCTTCATGGTCTCAAGATACTGAAATTCGGGATTTCAGTATTTTGAGATTATGAAGTGAATCTATATAAATATATATATATATATATATATATATATATATATATATATATATATTTTTTTTTTCTTAAGTGAACCAGCTGACTGTATAATGACAGTAAAACCAAACTGGTTATACAGTAACCCAATGATGCAACATATTAGCAGGAGGTAGCCAGTCTCCACATCCACTGCTCCTGATCCCCAAATCTGTCTGCTATTCAGTAACCATAATGAGTGGTCATGTACTATTTATTTTCAATTTGGACAGGTAAGTAGATAGATAGATACACAAGTAGACAGATAGACAGCTAGAGAGATCATTGTTTCCTGACCTGGACAGACTGGTGAGATTTTGACTTGGATAGATAGGTATACAGCTAGACAGACAGATAAGGCATACAGACAGACCATTCCATTATTATCATTTTAAGGAGGGGCTATTCCCCTCAACCTACTGGCAATTACTTTTGTTTTTGTAAGATGAAGAGTTGTGAGCTGAGGTGGGACATGAGACCCCCCCCCCCACTTACAATTTCATGAAACGGTTAGAATGTTACAACTATATAAACATTCTGATAACTGTACAAAAACACTGACAAGGTCCACTGCTCTCCATTACCATCATAAATAGCTTCTGGCAAGGACTGGCATTTCATAAATGAAGTGAGGATCATAATAAATCCTAGATGCCCGGAGGACAAGAAGCGATTAAAACAACCTGAAATAAATGATGATTTTAATTATTCCCAGTCAGTCATGTCAGAGCTACATGCATGATGATCCAGAGGTGTGTCACCCCTTGGTTTATTACAGACCCGCATTAGAATGAATCCTGGAAGAAATACAGAATGTAAAAGCCATTCAAGATGACTTCATGGTGAGTTTGCTTGCCAAAGAAAAAGAAGCAGATGCAGCCATGACTTAGATCACAATATGCTGACCTGAAGGCTGAAGTGTGAATAACAGATGGGCAACTGCTTGAACAAGAAAATAGACTTGGGCAAAAACATACATTTAGCAGCCCTGCCTGGGAAAGCTGAAGGAATGGAACATGTGATGATCTCAAGGAATTATCAGAGCTACCTAAATCTCACAGAAAATAGAAAGGGTGCTGAGGTCTTTGTATTCAATCATGTGCCAACAGACATGCAACTTAGCTGTGCATTTTAAAATATGCTATAAAGAAAAGGCAATGGTAGTTGTCTGGAAGCCATAAACATATTACAATGACGTGGAGAGTGTCATTGTTCAGCAGGCTTCTTCATCTTCAACAAGAAGATGCTGATCTTACTTTTTCTGTCAATGAGAGAATCCAAGATGAAAAAATAAATAAAATTCAAGATCTTTTCCCCCCATCTTTGGAATATTTTTCCCTTAGGAGCAAAGATATTCACAAAGAGTTGACACACTCAGTTGTGTCCAAATGTACAGGCCTGCTGGCATTCTTCAGTAAAAAAAAGCAGCAAACTACTGAAGATGCAACTGCAGGTGTAAACAAAACCATGGAAATTACAAGGAAGCCTATAGTAAGAGGGAACTTTGCTATTTAATACACAATTTGCAACACCCTGGCAATGAGTAAAGGAAGCCAGAAGCAATACATCTAAAATGATTCACTAGTCAAACTCACAAATCAGTTCAATGGCATGCCGAAGAGAGGGTATATCACCTTGGATTTTCACTGCACTCACCATTCATTTACTTTCATATAATTAATACCTGATTTTATAGATATAAATCTTAAAAGTGTTACTGCTCAATGCCAAGAGACAAAACAAAAAACTTCAATCCCTGCAAACTCTCCTCTCCCTGAAAATGCAGACATCTGTGTCATTATTGAGACATGGTTTAAAGCCGCAGAGAACTCCACAGCAGTGCAAGACTGCTATGACTTCCAACATTCAGAAAAGCTATTGCACCGGTACAGACAAAAATTGGAGGTGCCTCAGTTTGCATAAGAAACAAACATACCTCAGGACTGGTCGAGCAATACAATGCACCTGAGCTTCTCCCTCCACATTCATCTTACCATTAGCAAAGTCCTGCACCATATTTGTGCAAGCTATAGGTCCCCCTCTATGACCCAAGATACCCATACCACCTTTTAAATGTACTCACCTTACTCTAAATTCAACTCAATACCATACTCATGGGAGACTTCAACTACCCCCTATAAACTGGGAATCATATATAACCCCAAACTTGCATGCCCAAAGATTCCCAAACTTTGTCAACACAAATGCCCTGGACCAGCTAGTCTGTATACCCACTAGGGGTGCAAATATCCTTAACCTATTTCTGACCAACACATTGGTGAACACTGTATCCTCCCAGCAGTGTAATGCCCTTAATGACCAGATCATAGAGCTGTCTCATTTAAAATAAAAATAAAACCTGGGACACCATTTAACCCTGGAAACTAGGCAAATTACTCCATAGCAAACTTCCTACTATTAAGTGATAAGTGATACACTCATAAAATTTCAAGCCCCCCCCAGAACAAGGGAATGCCACAATTATGCAGAATTGTTCACAAAGACTCTCTATAGTCATAGATATAGCTGTATAGAGGCAGAGGTGCCTAGCCAAAATAAGCAAAAGGCAAACTTAAAAAACAAGTTACCATGGTGGAATCCCAACATTAATAGGCTGTATAACAAAAGAAGAAAATCATTGTCAAAATTAGGAAATGCAATGCCCAGCAAGGTAAGAACTCCCTCATCAAGTTGAGTAAACAACTCAGAACTAGTTAAGTCTACCAAAGCCAAATATGAGATTAAAGTAGCCTCCAAGGCTACGGACAATCTCAAGGTATTCTTTGACTATGTCTACAACCTCAAAGGCAATATATAACAATTTGCCAAACTAATTGTAAATGGAGCCACCTATACTAAGACAGAGGATATAACAAAGCTACTGGCCAACAAATTCAGCAACAGCCTTATCCCACATTTTCCACATGATACCTGTCAAGAAATACCCCAAATTCTAACTTCTCCCAACTATCACTAGAGAACAAGTTCTCAATGCTCTCTCCAAGGCCAAAAATTGATAGGTACCAATACTATCCCAGGATGCCTCCTAAATAACATGAAACATGACATGTAAGGCCACCTAGAATCATTATTTAACCATAGCCTCCAAACAGACTTCATGCCAAATGAATACAGGACTGTAGCTGTTATCCCTCTGCACAAGGGCAGGTATTTCACAGACCCAGGTAACTACTGCAGACCCATAATAATTGGCTAGTCTCATATGTAAAGTCTTGGAAAGCATTATCATGGATATGATAATGACATTGCAATCCTTCAGACACTGGACCCAACCTAATTTGGTTTTGCTGTGGGTAGGCCGTGCCTGCTGAACTTGATGGACTACTTTGAGAAGGATAACAAAGCAATGGATGAGGGTAAATGAGTGCAAATGGCTTTGATCTGGCCAAGATCAGGTATAAAGCCCTATAGCATTCACTGAATAACCATCTGGCTCACAGATAGCACTCAAGAAGTCAAGATAGGGGAGTCTACCTCTACAAAAAGACCAGTGACTAGCAGAGTCAGGGGTGAGTTCTTGGGCTGCTCCTTTTTGGAATCTTCTTCTCTGAAGTTAAGACTAATGTCAATGGCCTTTAGCTAACCAAGTTCACAGATGATTGCAAACTAGGCAAAGTCATAGTATCTCCCAGAAGCACAAATGATCTCCAAGAAGGCCTGATACAAACTAACAACTAGTGCTAGAGCCACAGACTAAACTCACTGCCAAGAAATGCATAATATTTACCTTCCATAAGACAGCCACCCCAACAATTACTACATTAAATATACACCCCTGAGAGTACACCCTGCCGTCAGGGATTTGAGAACATATGTGGACAGTGAATTGATCTTTGACAATCATGTTTCTACTGTAGTAAGGCTATCATTCAATACTGCACAACTTGTATGCAAGGGTATGGCATCTAGGTCCAAAGATGTCATTGTTCCACTGTACTCAGCCTTCATTAGAGCAATCACTGAGTGCAATGCCCCTTTGGAGTATGTACCTGTTCAGGCATATACAGCAACTGGAGCATCCGCAAAGGTTCCTGACAAAAGAAAGTATACATGCTGTAGGAAACATGTCCTAGCTAGACTGCCTCAAAGCTCTATCCTGTACTTCATCTCCTACAGACTGCTGAGAGTCAATCTAGGCCTGGCATGCAAAAGAACCTCTGATCTGGTTCTGATGGACCAAATGCACAACCACAAAGCAAATAACATCCAAAATACCTGATCCAAGAATCTAAACCTCATCTGTAACATAAATAAGAAATGTTGGAGGGATAGGTATGTGTCTCAGAGATTACCACTTCTCTGGAGCAGACCTCCCATCCATGTAAAGCAGAATTCTTCCCTATACTTGTTCAAGCATAACTCGGAACCATGGCTGGGGAATGTACCCATGGTCTGTCCCCTACGTCTCTATTAGAAAAAGAGCACTTCTGTATGTACAACCAGTCATGCCCAAGTTACGTATACTCTCTAATACACACCTGTAGTATCAAACCCTGCCCAATACAGTTATGAAACATATCTAGACTTAGTAATCACCTATAAATCTGTGATTACGATTATGTTCCTTTCGATCTGGTAAATTACTGTGTGACAGTTTTTTCCCTAGTGTTTTTTTGCAGTGTGGTCTAAATTTGGAGGGAAATGGCAAATAAATAGTTTTTATTTCAATATTTTTTCTCTATTAGCTTTTTTTTTTATCTTTTCCCACCCCTTCCATGCCTCTAATACAACAGACAGAAAGAGCATCTCTCGCAGTATGTAAGACAAGTCCATCAGTTATGCTAAGAATAAGGGCTAATAATAAAGTAGAAACAAAAATAAAATTAATTGTTTCAGCAAATGGAACAGAGGGAGAAGGTACATAGAGTTAAACCGATCTAGTTAATCTTGTTAAGTTTCTATGGATGCACACTTAATTTATTTATCTCTTTGGGAAGCAAAGGTTGGTACACATATCCCTAATCAGTTTCACAAAACTCTGCAGCACATATCTTGCCTGACATCCACTGAGTGAGGGGAACAGCAGCATGAGCATTTATAAAGCTGCGTGTTGCTCTTAGCATCTTGTTTTTCTTCATTATATATGTATATATATATATATATATATATATATATATATATATATATATAAAAGCATATTTTTAAATACAAATATGAAAACCTCTGTACGAATATAAAAGATATTGCTCATCGCAGGCATTCATGCTAAAGATTATGCAATTGCACCCCTATATGTTCTTTTATATATATTATTTTTCTGAATCTTCTTCATAACAATTTCTTATGCATTATTGTTTAAAGTGTCTCATTGTTTGAATTACTTTATATGTTTTTCTCTGTATTATTCTGGAACTTGATGAGAATTCTTATATTTGTTAGAATTACTTTGTATGTTTTTTGTCTGTATTATTTTGGAACTTGATGAGAATTCTTATGCATTATTGTTTAATTTGTCTCATTAGTGTTAACATTGCTATCCATGTTTTTTTGCTGTCTGTGTTGTTTGCAGCTTTTCTCCCCAGGCCTCTGCTGGAAATGGGTTTCCTACCCAGTCGGACTTTCCTGGTAACCAAATGTCAAATAAATAAATAAAAATAAATAAATCCATGTAATTTGCTTTTTGTGTTTTAGTATTCAGTTATTTATTGCCAGTATGTTCGCCAGAAGATAAAAACAAAAAGGACCTAAGAAAACACTTATATAAAAAGATGTTCAGAGAAAAGGGGAGATTTGTATTTGCTCTGATTGTCCCATGGATGCGTCTTGGCTACATCATTTGATGGAAGAAACATGGGAGGCTGGATTTGAACTCAAATGCACAGAATTGCTTTCAACTCATACAGTGAGAAGTGCTTTTTAAGTTGGAAAGGAAGGACCATGAATATGAAGAAAAGAGGTCACTGTTCCCCATATGTGGATTAATAAAAACATTTTTTTAAGCTAGAAGGGAGGCATTGTGTATAAGGATGCATGGGTCAGAGTTTCCCCTTGTTTATTTGAAGCTAAGGTTTGATTTTTCATGAAATGCACACAGTTACATATATGAGGAAACTATTAAAATACATTATTAGTGTTGTGGAATAGTTTGGAGGCCATATTGTTTTGGGGGGGTGGAGTTAACCAGAGATATACCAAGGTACTAGGACAGTATTTTCTATTTCTAACATAATCTCAGTCAGGTTAGATTCTGAAAGTATACTGGGGTGACAGACAGTAAAGGTAATATCAGCCCTATAAATATAGAGATGGATAGCAGGATATGATGATAATTATCTCCCCTGATTGATCTGTGCTTCATTTTATATAAACTTCTTTAGTGGAATAAAATAAATTAATCTTGATATGGTCTGTTGAGATTGGATGTTAACAAAGCTTTCTCTATGTTAGGTTGCCTCATTCTATAATGAAACACGCCACCTATTTTATATTATCAAGAAGTATTACTTGAACAAACACACACATTTTTTTGCAGGGGATACATCCATACCTCCCATGAGATGGGCTTTGTCCCCCCAAGTTATTCATATCATCTCCATGGTTACACTACAGTGAACAACTCATACAAGTTCAAGTAGTTTTGAGAAATCTCAGTAAAGCTGATAAGTGGATAATGTCTCAATCTTTATGAAACAAAACTATAAATATAGGTCGGCATTATCACAACTATAAACTCTGCAGCTCCACCCAAGACATGCCTACTTACTTCTTTTTTAACACATTCACAGACACACCTGCTTAGTTCTTCTCTAGCTCCTATCAAAACATTAACTATCACCTACTTACCTTTTTTCAGTCATAATCCCCTGTACCACCTCCCACTATTGTGAACTCAACTCAGCATTTATACCTTCCTTCTGTCACTTTCCAGCCACTTCCATACTAGCATGCAAACGGTCTATCATTTTGTTCCACATTGTTACTCAAAGACACCTTTTTTTACTAGTTTCCCTCACACCATCCTGTTCCACTTTCTTGCTAATACTTGCTATCTTCCCCTTGTAAATAAATAACTCAATACATGGCAATCCTCTTTCAGGCTGCAACATTACAATTCACTCCTCTCTTTAGCAATTACCCACATAATACTCCAATGAAACTCACCAAATTACCTATACACAACTTCCATTTATCTCTCCATTCATTTCTTTCTAAAATGGTAACTCTAACAAAAGGTTTGCACATATCCTACTATCTTGTCCGTTTATCAGCCAGACCATGTGTAAATTCAGTAATGAACTGGTACTCCTCACCTAGATCTCTCATGTCCAAAAAACAGCACTTTGCCCAAGCTGTGAAAACAAATCATAGACAAGGTGAAGCCCTGTATTCTGTTTACATAGCTAAACTTTGTAATTCTCTCCCTCTGCACATTTGACAAAAACTGATATCAAAAGCTTTTTTAAAGCACATTTATTGAATTATCACTTGTGACATAGAGAAACTTACATTTACTTAAAAGTAATTAAACCATATTAACAAGTTCACATTTACAAACGTTATATATTACATATATTGTTCTATGTAATATAATCAAACCAGTATATTACATAAATTGTTCAATTCCTGCCTCCTCTTACACCTCATTCCTTCTCTAAAACATTTTTTCTGCCTGTTTTATTCCCACAATTTTCATTTTTTTCTGTGTAATTTACTCCTACACTTTTCTAAAGATCTGACTTCCTGTTCCCTTATTTCTGTTCAAATATTCACTACTTCAAGTATGGTTGGTTTGGATTTTGATTTCTATTTTCCAGTAACTGCTGTTATGGCAGCCACCAGAATTAAACTTAAAAAGGCCTTACTATATCTAGGCAATTCAGATCCTGTATCTCAGCTCAAAAAAATCATTTCCTTAGTTACACTCATTTGCTCACCCAATATTCCTAACAGTGTACTCAGAAGGGAACTTTTAATGTGTGCCAACTCATCACACTCTGAGAACATATGCTGCCAGGTACCTCTTTCTTCTCGATTACACCTCCAGTATTTCTCATCAACCTGAGGAAAAATTCTTTGGAGTCTGCTTGGGGTATAAAATTACCTATGGAAACACTTCCAGGCAACAAATCGTAAATCTTCTAGATTTTGTTGCATATTTGACAGCCATACATATGTCCTCCCATTGTTTTTTGGAATTGCTTTTTTCTTCCTAATCTTGTCTTACCTCCTCTGATTGATTCCTATACTTATCATGCAATATTTTGTGTGCTGCACTAATTATCCATTTTCTAACGGCAGCCTCTGTTCTAGATTCAACTAAAAACTCAACCAGTGCAGTCTTTCATTTAGAATTCCCCTATCCCTTTCTCTTTGCTTGTACTGTGCTATCAATCCCTGAGATGCAAGGCAATTTCTAGCCTGTAGGCTAAATGTCTTCTTGGCCTCTTCCCATTGCATTACCTTTCCCTCATTAATTATTTGATACCAGTGCCTTGGTTTCTTTGCCAGCTTCCTACAGTAAATTCCAGCCCACTCTTGCCTATTTTCTGGACCCCTAATTGCAGTCATACCTGTCAGCAGAATCTCCTTTCTCCATTCCTGTGATAGCTTAATTCTTAATATACTTTCTGCTTCTTTATGAGTACAATATTCTGTATAACTGCTGTTATTCTACTTAGAGATCTATGTCCAAAATCCCTTTCTTCCCTTATTTCATGAAACCCCCCCCCACTTCATCATCATCCCTTTCCACTTTGAATTGTAGCTTTCTGCTTGTGTTATGTAAAAGAGCCTTAACTGCATAGCTTGAAAAAAAGCCCTTTAAATTAGGTAATCCTAAACTATATTGTTCTATTGAAAGAATCATCTTATCCCAGTTGACTCTTGCCCTCTTCCCCTCCCAGCTAAAATCCTTCAGCTCTTTACTAATTACTATCCACAACTTCCTCTGGTTAATAAAAATATGCTTGACCTCTGTATAAAACTAAAGAGACTAAAAATAGTTTTACTGCTTGTATTTTACTGTCCATATCCATATCCACAGGCAAGAACTTCCAGTTTTTCATTTTTATATTATCTTTTTATTCTCTTCCCATATATCTTTAGCTGCCATAACAGAATCCTTTTTAACCCATACTCCTAAATACTTCATTTTATCATGCCCCCATAAATAAGTATTGATAAACCAATTCATATGTGTGGTTACATACTTTACAACCATTGCCTTTTTTTATCTTCATTAATTTTATATTCAGAAAAAAACTGGATATTTCAGAATGTTCCACAACACACTGAAATGTCTTTTTCTGATTCTGTCAGGTACAGAATAATATTATCTGCAAATAAAGCCTACTTTTCTTAAATGTCATACCAATGATATCCCTGAATTTCTGAGTCCATTATTTTCTTTGCCAATTGTTCTAAGTATAACACAAATGACAAAGTAGAAAGAGAACACCCCTGACTGGTTCCTCTGTTCAGATGCAGCTTATCAGAGAGGAACCCTCCCACTTTGACTTTTGCCTCTGATCCCTCTTATATCATCCCAATTAACCATATTATTGCAAATACTTCCATTGCCCTACTCATAAAATCACATTTTACTCTGTTGAATGCTTTCTGTGCATCAAGACCCACCAACAGCAGTATTTCTTACATTCTGCTTCCTTCTGGATCATTATTATTCTACTAAAGTTGTCAAAGAATTGCCTGTGCTCCACAAAACTACATTGATCCATATGTATTGATTTTGATAAAACCTTTGCCATTCCTTTAACCATTATAGACATAAACACTTTATAATCATGGTTTAAAATTGAAATGGGCCTATATGAATCAGGATCTGATGGGTCTTCGCTGTCTTTAGGTATTGTAGCCACCACAGTTCTTTTCCAGGATGTTGGTGCTTCCACTCCTTTTAAATTACTATTAAACAAAACTTTCCAGATCTTTATCACATTCTCTCCTCCTAACTTCCAAACTTCCACTGGAATGCCATCTATTCCTGGAGACTTCCCAGCAAATGTTATACATCACCAATTTTATCTTAACTATTAATTGTTGAGCCTCATCTACCTCTAACCTCGGCATAGTTAAATCTTCCATAAATATTTATATTTGTGTTTTTTCTTGATTTCCACACTTTTTTACTTTATATACATTTTCATAAAAGTTCTGAAATATCTCTAATAACTCTATAGGATCTCTTGTTATTTTCCTTGTTATAGGCTTTCTAAGTTTGGCAATAACCTTCTCAACTTTCTGTTACCTAAGTCATTGTGCCAAAAGTTTTTGTGCTCTGGAGTTATTATCCAAAAACATTAGTTTTACAGCAATATTTCTAAACTCATGCAGATTAGCCAAGTACTCCCTTATTTTCTCTTTAGCACTCTGAAATTGCACCTCTTCTTGTTCGATGAGATTCCCCCTATTCTGTAATACTTTAACCTTTGTCAGCCCCTCTAAATAATTATTGTTACTTTTTAAGCTTATCTCTTTTTCTTTTATTTCTACCCCATTTTTAAACTCCATTTTCATTATATCCCACTCACTGGTTATAATTTCTGGAATATTCTCTATCTTCCCTAATAATTCTCAAGTAATTTCCACTACTAATTCCATAATTTCCTTTTTAACAGACAGCTGGAGAAGTGTCAATGTCTCATCTTTCCTTCATTACCCTGTATTTTTAGTTATTAAATATTGGTGCATGGTCTGAATTAGTTACTGGATGTGTGTCGCAGTTCTCAATTTAATGCATATGTTCCTGTGAAATAGAACTTCCTTCTAGTCTAGCCCAGTTGTTGTACCTTGAGAAAAATGTGTACATCTCTCTCTGGATTCCTACTACTGAATTCATGCCTTCTGTACCAAACATTTTTATAAATGTCTTCACAAATCTACCCTTTTTTGTTATATTTTCCCTTCTCGGCCCCTCATATACATCCTCATTGCTGTAAATCAAATTATAGTCCATACATATTGGTAATATTCCCTGTTGAAAGATAATTATTTCTGTCAATTTTTTTATCTACATAATAGCAGTTTTAGGTGGAATATAAATACATGCCAGCATAATCTTCATCCTTTTTCATTAGCTCTCTCCACCATAAATAAGCCATTATTATCTTCCCTCTTCTATCACTATTGCAGCTCTTCTAGAAATTAATATAAGTACTCCTCTTTTCCTTGTTCCTAATATACTGCTGAATATCCATCCTGAAATCTTTTCTTTATCAAATTCACATGCTAATTTCTTTCCAAACGTGTCTCATGTAGCATTATTATTTGCACTCTGCATTTCTATGATACAACTGAATATTATTTCCTTTTTGTCTGTACTTGTGAGACCAGTCACATTCCAAGGTAATATGGAAACTGTCACCATTATGATAAGAATGTCCATTTCCAACTTTTATGATACATGCACCTAGTAATGTTTGGCAGGTTATTTTTTATACAGTTGTTTCTTATCAACACTGGGACATATTTTCTATTTTACAAGACGTTTTGCTTTTATGAAAACCATCAAACAAAACAAACACCCCTATAACACTCCATAGCCTGTTAACTTAATACAAACACACAAAACTATCTACATCTTCAAATAATGTAATAGGAATAATTGTCCCAAATAGACATCTGCAAACACAAGGCTTTAATTAACCTAAAACTGAGGTTATCCATGCTAAGGCACATGTTATTGCTTGTGCCTCTACTTACATGAATTGTTGTCTCTTCTTTTATATCTTTATTCCCTTCCCAAATGTCAAAAACAACTTGCATGCTTTCAGAAAACATCAATTTCAGCCTTGAAGAAGCCAGTGTTCTGACTTTTTATTGCCTATTATCAGCTTCTCTCCATGGAAACCCAAGAGATAAAAAATGTAGTCCTCAGCTCCAGGCTTCTAAAGACAAACTGAAACATTTATTGTTAAAGGGAAACATTTCAGTACATTCAGTATTCAGTGTTCTGTTATTTACTTGTTTCCACTTAAAACTAGCTAGTAAATTAGGTCAAGGGTCTTAATCCAAATATGGACCTATGCAAAAGTAAGAGAAAACATATCAGCTCTACATATACCATGATCTGTGTAGTTTTGCATCCCAACCTCAACAATCCACAATTACAGCCTATTAACTTAAATATACTTTTATCTAGCCCCTTTTCTCTTCTTGTATTGTAATGCCTGCATTTCTTAATATTAAAATGGAAGAAAGGAAGAGAAAAAAATGACATCTGTTTACTTTAGTATCTTTATCACATACAGGGACAATTAAAAATCTTTACTATAAAACATGTAATTTATATCATGAAAAGTTTCATAAAAATACCGTTAAGAACAGAAATTGTTTTACTTAGTTACCTTTTCTTTCCTCTTCCCCTCCTCTCAGTATCCTTCCAAACATTAATGACATGAAATGAGGTCAATGCCTTTCAGTTCCCACACATTTAACAAAATCAACAGACATCTGTTCTTTTCATTTTTTCTTAAACAGCTGTATTTCGCAAATGCAATTGATGCTTTGCAGTCTGACATTTATTAACTATTTTCTGTGTTGCGGGCCTGTTTCCTGTTTATCTCCATCTCCCAACTCCAGATTCTGGTTCAATTCCAAGGTACTCCACATTTTTCTGGTCAATTAATTGCTCTTCTCCTTCTTTCAAGCATTTTCATTTTGAACCATGGAAAAGGTTTCACTGGTGAAGTCTCTCAGTGTGCTTTATTATTAGAAGAATGAGAAGCAGAGTCCCCTTCTGCTTGATGGCTCACTTTTTGTTGGACAAACGTTTGTATTTCTTCCTTAGCTTGTTCTACATCAAAAATTACTTCAATCTCCATTAAAAATATTCTGGAGACAACTGGATACAGCATCTTGAATCTCACTCCTGCCTTCTGACATTCCCTAATTGCCGAAGTAAATTTGTTTATCTTCCATAATCATTTTCCACAAACATTCTACTTTTTCCAACTTTTAATATTTTTTCCATTTGCCACAGTTTTGACAGGATAAAGTATTTCTGCTGATAGGTCTGCATCTTTACTAATACAGGTCTTGGCTGCTTCCTCATGGCCAGATCCAGAGCATACAGAGAGTGCCCTTTAAATTAATAGTTCCTACTTTGAAATACCAGTCTAATTGCTTATTTTGACTTCATAAAATTAATACAGTCTGTTTCTTCTAGTTTCTCTGGTACAACAAAAAATATGAGATTTTCCCTGTATGGTCTCGTTTCTAATGCTACCATTTTCTGAAAATCTCTTCTTGAACATTGTTATACCAAGCCGGCCTTTACTTCATTTGACCTCTAGTTTTTGCTGTTTTACACTTCCCTGAATAACTGTTTAAAGCTTCTTCCATTTTATTTGAGTTGCTATACCCCTTAAGTGTTTCATTTATTTTAATCAGCTCTGAGCACATTTGACTTATTTTTTCCCTCTAGATTACTGGAAGTCATGTATTACACCAAAGCTGGAGCTTCAACTGCTTTTTTCTGAACAGCTGCAAAATTCTTCCCTGTTAGTGTTTTCTCTTAACCTTTTCTATCTGATATTTTTTTCAGGAACTCTTAGTTTCTCCTTTGCTAGCATCCAGGCAGTGAACTTTCTATCCAGTAACTGAATTTACTAAAAGTGACTGAGGTTCTGGCCATTGTCTTTCAGTTTCTTTTTTCATACTGGGAGAGCTGAAGTTAAGCTGTTAATCAGTGTGCAGCCATCATGGAAAGTCCCAAAACTTTCTAAACTTTTTAAGGTAAGTCTTAAGGATCACTTCACAACTCTAAATCATACTCCTGTTTTTCTACTCCAAGCTAACAGTCCCATCTAAGGCAATCACCAACCAACCACTAACAGTAGTTTAGACTTTCTGCCTTTCTAATAACAAATTTCAGAATCAAGTCCTCAGCCATGAAACTCAGAACTTAGTCTACCTACCCTTACTGTCCTTCCTTAACACAGTGGAAATCATATTTGCTGGTTCATGGGAATAACATATGTGCTGGAGTCAACATAAACAATGACTTTGCAAAGGCTAAAATATTCTGTTAAACTGGATTTTTTTCATTTTTATAACATTGTGAATGAATCTTTTTCCCTAACAAGGAGATGGAGGTAGTTAACAGCTTAACCAGTCAAGGAGTCATATTCTATTTAGGGAATTAGTCTCCCTCTGAATCAGCTGGCCTGACCATTAGCCAATCCATAATTCTTATTCTAATTAGAAACTTGGTTTCCACTCCAATCAGGTGGCTCAAATATTAGCCAATTCATGACTGTTATTCTAATTAGGGACTTGACCTTCCCTTCAACCAATAGGCTCAACTAAAAGCCAATCAGGAACCATAGCCTTACCTCTAATCTTAAAGGCTGTTTTCCACCACAACCCCTTGTTTAAGGTTATTTAAACAGCTAAAATTGTAATTTATTGTATTTAACATTTGTTTACCAGAAAGTCTGACTTGGAATGAGCCAATTTTCAGCAGAGGTCCAGGGGGAAATGCTTCAAACACATGTCTTTGTAATGTGGGAGGAAACCCACATGATTGCAGGGAGGACATGCAGACTCTACACAGAAGGCACCCTAGCTGACAATCAAACTGGTGAACCTCTTGCTGTGAGATGACAATGCAAACCACTGCACCACTGCCCCGACCTGCAGTAATATTTTTTCAGGAAGAAAAATTGTGTCTGATGAAGTCTGATAGGTGAAAGCACTCATTACTTTGAATAAACCAGACAACTCAAGGCTCAAAGAAGGATTGCTTCATGTTTTCATTGCTTGAATTTGAAAATGGGTACATTGTACTCTGGTTAGCTTTCTGTCTGGAAAATACCTGCAGGAATACAAAAGTGTATTACTGCAAGCAAACACACCACATTTGGAAAGCCTGTAAGGAGACCTACTCCACAACAGGTAGCCTTGATTTTGTATTTGTATGTTTCTCTTGCAAGAAGTGAAGACTGATAGATTAACAGACACCCAAGGAAGACACTGAATTAAACTTACAGATTCTTACAAGGTCATTGACTCAGTAAAAAAACAGACCCACGGTAAGACCTCATGTATTTACATTTCGTCAGCTGAGTTCAGATGTGGGACCTAGAACATGCTTCTTTGAGGGAGGTCCTTTGAAAGTGTAGAATTCCAGATACATGGAGGCAAGTCATTTTCGTGACTTTTTTAAAAGAGGGGAAGGATCCTTGCCTGTTGTCTTCCTACAGATCCATCAGCTTCAGTGTCATCATCATTATGCCCCCTTTTTCCCATTTGATAAATGGGATGGGGGTGTCACATCAACTGTCACCACCTCTCTTGATTGAGTGCCACTTTCTTACCTCTTTAGACAGTTATGCTTGATTGTACCAGTTTTTTTCTCACATAATCCATCTAAATCTTTGCTGGGCATCATCATTTCATCTTGTCTTCTTCCTGACTCTCCCAAATCTTCTTTACAAAATCACCCTCTGCTTTTCTGTACATGTGACTGACTACCGTAATCTGTTCTCTTTGACCACCACTGTAAATGGAGCTACTTTAGCTTCCAGTCTGGTGTCATCATTTCTTCATCTATCACACAATGTGCATCCTAATATCTGTCTCAAACACTTAATCTTCACCATCTTTACCTTTCTCAACTGTCCCATATAAAAATAGTGATCACATCACTGTTTTGTATAACCTACATTTTAGCATCTTTGGCATTTTTCTGTCACACACTACCCCGGACACTCTTTATCAGTTGGCTACAGCCCCTCTGATTCCACTTTGACTTCATCATTCAGACTTCCTTTCTCCTCAGCCACCCCTACCAGATACTTGAAGCTGTTAATCTGTTCCACTATTTTTCCCTCTATCTCAGTTTTTGGCTTCTTTTGATTAACCCCATTTGCAACCATTACAACTGTCTAGCATGTACTCAGTTTCATCCCATGTACCTTCAGTTTTGCATTCCACAACCCTATCATTTATAGCAGCTCCTGTTCAGAGTCTGCTTGTAATACCACATAATCTGTATATATATCAGTTTTGTTGATCTGTCCTACATCGTCAGTGTGAACAGCAGTGGGTTCAGAGCTGAAACCCAATGCCCACACAGTCCCACTGGTAACCCCTCTCTGAGAAAGAATGCTGTTCATACTTGGGTCATTGGATCATTGTGCATAGCCTGTACTAATTCGACCAATGTTTCTGGGACTTCATACCACTGTAGTACTGTCCAAATCAGCTTTCTTAGGACCTTGTCATTTGCTTTCACAAATGTTGAGGAATGCCCAGTTGGACTCTTTACTCATCTCTAGTTTCTTCTCCACTATCTGTTTCACTGCAAACATTGGGTCAGTTGTGCTGCACCCTGACCTGAATCTAAAATGCTCATCTCCCATCTTACTTTCTACTACTCTGGTTATTTGTTTATCAATCGTCCTTTGAAAAACTTTCATGCAGTGTGACCAGAGTTTGATACCGCTATACTGCCCACAGTCATGAATGTCCACTTCACTCTTCTACACTGGCATTAGCGTGCTTATTCTCCAATCATCTTGGATATGCCTTTCTTTCCATACTGTTATGAGTACCCTCAGGAGCCATTTCTCCTCTAACTCACTCAGTATTTTGATCATGTCTGCAGATCCATGTCAAAATTAAACCACAATTACAAGGAATGTATATGCATTTTAGCAGTGAGAGTAGCAAAGTTGTTGCAGCAACAGGCTGATGGAAACCATTAAGAGTTTGTGTGGGGGGCATACCTTTGACATACCTTAACATTAGTAATAGTAATGCAGCATGCTCAGGACAATGGGGGTAGGTTTGGTGTTGTAAGCCTAGATGCCAAGAATGTTCTTATTTATCATTTAACTAGGTTAATCCCCCTAGGCTAGTAGCTGCTTTTCAGAGGAAACCTGAGGTACTATTTATACTGTTAGAGGAAATTTGATTAGAGCATCAAGGAACTTCCACTACTCGTTTCAATAGGTGCCGTGGTATCTTTTATATCCACCGAAGCTACCACCAACTCAAGCAGATGGGGCCTCGGTTTAATGTCACATCTTAAGGACAAGAACGCACTTGGTAGAGTAGAATGGTGTTATCTCTGCCATGTTCCCTCGTGGATGAGGTCTCCAAAGGATTCTCATAATCTCTTGATGGGCATCTATAAGCATTCAAGCACTGGGGTCAAAACAAATGTTAGACTTCTGTCACCTTTTCTATTGATCCATGGGCAAGGCAGGGATTCCCTTCTAACCCCTTCTCTTTGGTTTGTGTTTGGAATCTTTGCCAGCTATCATTATCTGCTTTAAAAGTGGAGGATATAAGAGATTCTGAAAAACATGTTTTAAATTATCTGATGAATCCCAAGATCGAGTTATGTACTTTCTCTGAGATATTTTGTGAATTTGACTTTTTGAGGAAATACAAAACAAGAATAAATTGAGAGTTTAGAGATAATCAATGAATTTTCTAATCATATGAACACAATATTTAGACAATCATGTGAAGCATTTTACTTAAAACATCTGTGGTCTGCTAGGAGATTGGTGAAGAACTCAAGATATTAGGAACTACAATGAATTTATGAAAAGGGTGAAGGAGAAGTTCAGGAAATGGAAGGTGTTTCTTTTAGACCTCAGTCAAAACATCCAGATGTTTCACCTTTTATAATTCAATCATTAAGCAGCATGAAAATTCTGGATCCTCAATTTTATTTTAAGTAAATCGGGCACAGTTGACATAGTCCTTGCAGGTGATGATGATGATGATGATGATTATTCGTTTTTCATATCCAAAGCTGTAAGGTACATCATAAGGGTTGATAACAGCAAAGCATAAATGGTCTCTAGATTTACTTCACCCGTAGTTCCTATGGCCTTATGATCCTCCAAAGCTAAATAAAATCTTTCATATCTCCGTAAGACACCAAAATCCTCCATGGAGGCTTTTCCTAAACAAATAGCTGGTGTCATAACTATAAGCTAAAACTAAATGCCATGAAATAGTCTCCTTTGCCAAGCTTGACATCTCCTGTAGCTATCATGCTGAGAACACACCCCTGAAAAGTGTGTCAGTAATTAGGAATGGACAACAAACTGCCCTGTGATCACCATCTAATCCCTAATGCAAAAAGGTTCTTTTTCACAGTGCAGCATATTTCTGAGGGCAGGTCATGTAGGTCCAGAGATGTGATCATTCCAATGTTCTAGGCATTTATTAGGCTTATCATTGAGTATAATGCCCTTTCACTGTGTACCTGTCTAAACACTTAACACAACATGAACTACAACAATGCTTTTAACACAACATGAACTACAACAATGCTTTCTCATCTAGAAAATCAAGGGCCTAAATCATAACAAGTACACTGACCAGCTCAAAGCCTTGTCTCCTTTCTCAGTATTATAGAGGGTACTGAAGGCTGATCTCTGCTTCACGTACAGACTCTATCCACTGTGATCTACTGCAGATCCACAAGTCCAGTGCTAGGAAAAAACACCTACTCAACAGATCGTAATCTTCTCTGAACCATAAATAAATCATGTTGGAGGTACTGACATGCATCACAGAGAATATCACTTCTTTGGAATTGTCTTCCTCTCCACATAAAGCAAAATACTTCCCTTACTCTATTCAAACATAATCTGGAAAAATGGACAGGAAGCCATAAATTTATCACTTGTTTAGCATCCTTGTCCTTTATGAATAGAGTTAACACATAAATTTTCTACCCAGTTCTCGGTTATTCATACTTAAATTACAAGGGCTAAAACCTTTATGGGAATGCAGGGTTAGGCTTCTAACCATCCTCACAGTTCAGTAACCTCATAAGAACCTGTGAACTCATGAATGAAGAGCTGGTTCAAAAGACTAGAATGACTTGAAGTGGGAGAGAAAAATGAAAACAAGAAGATATGAGACCAAATTTGCCTACTATCCAGAAACACGACTAAGTCTAAGAGATCCCTCATAATTGACTAGAAATGTTTTCATTATTTTTTATATACATCAACAAAGACTCAACACATATTTTCACGTATGTGTGGTGTATAGGGTATATATTACAATGCCAAACTCACAGGAGTCCGAACGTTGTAATATCGAACCCAAATGTTCGAAACACGAAAATAGCAAAGGGAAAAAAATCGGTTGGCCGTTTTTGGGGCTTTGCTATTTCTTCCACTGTGGTGCAATATCGGAGTTGGTATATTTAAGTAAGGGGGGGTGTAGGGGACTTTGCCCCCACCCACACATTAGTTCAAATTTAAAGTGTAAGTGTTTTTTTTTTTGTACCAGAACAGCGATTTTTTTCCTCGGGAAAAAAATCACTGTTCTGTGTTTTCGGACTTCTTGGGTTTCGAATATCATGGTTCGATATTACACCGTTTGAACTCCTGTGAGTTCAACGATGTAATATCGACCCTGGTGTATATATAATGATAGGATGCTGGATCAAGGTTGGAGAGCTTCAACCATATTCTTTTGATTATGTCTATCTCTAATGTCCTCAAAACATGATATAGAAGAGACCTTAAATAAACAAATGATAAAGTAATGTAAAAATTGTTCTTATAAGGCTATTCAACACTAGAATATTAAACTAACACAAATAAGGGCCTACCTATTTTGTCGTAATTGGCAGCAGAGAAAGTAATGACTAGGAACAATAAGAAGAAAATGTACTGAGAGAATTAAGGAAAAGATAAATTATCAACAAGCAAGGACAGACACCACTGTGAAAATGCATGTACAGTTCTCAAGTTACTAGATAGCATTTTGGGGATAAAAAATATCAAGAGCAAAGGAGGTGATACCTACCAGAAAGAAGAGGGGGAGGAATGTTGGAATTCCACTCTTGACATTACAAACACATTCAGGAAAATGAATCCTGTCTGGCATTCCAGATGTTAAAGTTAAATTAGTTTAAACTGGTTTGTTGTTAAGAAATTCAATAAAAGTGTTTGTTACAAGATGACCAGTCCAGCAAAATATTTCAGTATGAACAATTTGATTCGGGGGGAATTTGTGTTGTTTTTTCTGGTTTCTTAGTCTTTTTTAAGACTATTTTTTGTTGTTTTTGGATTTATGGATTCGAATTCCCTTTTGAATACTCCCAGAGTTTTTCAGGAAGACTCTGTTCCTATTGTGAATGATTCTGTTACCCCTCCGGTTCCTGGTGGTTTGGGAATTCTAGGTGCATCGGGTATGACTACACAAAAGACTATTGACAATTTTCTTATTCATGGTCTACCAGTACCTGTTACGACTGCTGCTTCTAATGTTTCAAGTGTGGCTAATGTTCCGGCCATTGTGCAAACTTCGTTGGCTTCTCCTGTAGTTGCAGATGTTCCTGTTGGTATAAGAACTGTTTTGCCTATTCCTACTTCTAATGGTGAGCCTATTCCAGCGGATCGTGTATTTAAATTTATGGAGGATAGAAGGCAGATATTTCATAACCCGTTTGGAGCTCTTGGTGGGCGCTCCTCTGATAAGTTTCCTCAAGAAATCCAGGACAGTGTGGATGACTTTGAAAAATTGATTTTTAGAGAAACACGATGTCACTTTAATTTATTAGGATTAACTAGATAAGTTGAGCTTGATATTGCTCCACGAGGTTTAAGGGCATTTAAAAGCCCAGCGACTCCCTTTGATTCCTCTGATAATGTGGATTTAGTATTTAAAGATCGTTGGTTAGCTGCTGCACATAACTGTGCCATGGAATGGGTCAATATATTAGTGGAAAGAGAGCAGTTACTATATAGAAAACTTCAGGATCAACTGCACAATAAGCATTCAAAGTTATTAAATGAGATAGGAGATCGGAAAGTTGCTGATATTTTTAAAAATATTAAAGAAAAATTAAACAAATATGAGAATGAACAGGTCCACCTTAAATCGACTAAAATTAAAAGAGATATACTTGACTACGCTAATGGGTGTGCCTTCTTGTGGAAGAAGAAACAAAGTTTCCGTTCAGGGTAAATGGCGAAATCCAGTAAAAAACAATTTTCTGTTTCCTTCGCCTCATCGGATGGTTTATGCCTTACCACGGATTCTGAGGGTGAAATTCATGAATTTCCCCCTTTGCCTGGTGCTCAGGATCCTGTAGCACACCAACAACGTTTTCGTCACAATGAAGACAATGCCAAGAGAGGATATAAAAAGAAGGAAACTGGTGTCTGTTCTCCAACGCGTGAAGGGCAAGTTAAACAAACATCTAAATGAGGTAGATGGAACTGATATATCGACACTGTTTCTCTTCCTGTTGCTAATGTTATTAATTTATCTGGGTCTGTGCTAACTAATGAAGAAGCAGCTGTTCTTCAGTTAGGTTTAAAATTTGTACCTACTGTTCATCTGCCCGAGCAGGCATTTAGCAGCCCATAGCATTTTGTGGCTTACGCCACCCCTTTAGTATGGGGAACTATACCCATTATTTAACAAGCGAGGTGGTGCTCTGCCTCATATATACGATTTTTATTACAGCATATGGAGTCTTTGGGTGAGACATGGTATGTATGTTAGGCAAAGGTCACCTCTGAGCAGCGTAAGCGACTGAATAGACCAAGGTATTATTTGATTAAACAAGAAATATTCAAGTTTATTAGAAAATTACATTTACATTTTTTTTTTGCACAAGGGAATGAATGTACTGATGGGAAGGGTCTTATGTATAGTTCTGATAGTGACAATAGTGAAGATAGTTTCTTTTCATGTTTATCAGATGAAGCTGATTTGTCTATTCCCCCCAGTGCTTATTCTTTATTAAATACTGATGGTATTAACTTTCATAGTAAATTTATACCTCCATATGTTAATCAGACTGTTACTCAGTTTTCTGAGATGGTATATTTTTCTACCCAGGAACTTGTGAATTCATGTAACAGAAGTTCCTGGAGTTATAATATGACAAAGAATGAATGGTGTGCTTTGAAACAACTTATGCATAGACATGACTTAGTTGTTAAGCCTTCTGATGAAGGCAATAAAATTGTTTTACTTTATTATACTCAATATTATGAGATGTGCATGAAACACCTGAGTGATTCTTTGATGTATGAAATAAGTGAACAAACTAAATATGTAAATGCTATGAAGGAATATACTGTTTTAATTGAAAGAGGCATACGATTGGGTTATTTTGCAAAAAATTATTTGGATAAGAAATTTTCTGTTGATAATTGTCAGTTGGCCACGTTTTATTGTCTCCCCAAACTACATAAGAGTTTATTGAGTCCTTCTGGCCGTCCTATTGTTGCTGCCACCAATTATTTTTTACAGAATGTTGGTATTGTTATACATAATTATTTGTTGCCTTTTGTACAAAAACTTGATTCTTATATAAAAGATTCTTTTGATTTTATTGACAAGATCTCTCATATTTTATGGACAGAAAATATGTTTTGGGTTAGTGTAGATGCGGTTAGTCTATACACTAATATTGGTCATAAAGATGGAATGGAAGCATTGCATTATTTTTTGGGAGATAATCCCACTTCATATTACATTATGGATTTAACAAATTTTTGTTTGTCTAATAATTTTTTCAGTTTTAATGAAGTGATTTATCATCAGTTGAGAGGTACGGCCATGGGGGGCACCTTTTGCCCCATGTATGCTAATTTATTTATGTCAAATTTGAGTTAGAATATATCTACACTAATATATTTTTTCAACATAATGTTTTACTTTATTTTCGTTACATTGATGATTTAATTTTTTTATGTAAAGGGGGTTTTGATTCTTTACCTCAATTTATTTTGGATATTAATAATAACAAATATAATATTCAATTTGATGATTTACAATTTGGAAATAAAGTAAATTTTTTTGGATATTTGTCTAACAGGAGGTATAGATGGCCGCATTTTCACTACAGTACATCGTAAGTTTGTGGATGGCAACCAATATTTATTTGGTATGAGTTGCCATCCCCCTCATACATTAAGATCTTTACCGTATGGTGAAATAGTTAGGTTGTCTAGATTATGTAGTGATGGTATTGACTTAGAGAGACAAATTAATGATTGTATCAATATGTTTTTACAAAGAGGGTATAGTATTGAGTTGATTAGAGAATCCATTAACAAATTATTAAAAGTTAATGCTGAGAATATTGAGAATACACATTCTGTAGTTGGGGCAGACATTAGGAATACAGTTTTTGGTAGGAGAATTGTTAAGCAACAACATAAAAATAGTAAAGACCAACAAGATATTTATTTTGTGACTACTTTTAATTTATTAAGTAATAAAATTTGGGAACATATTATATATTACTGTAAATTTTTGTCACAGGATGAATTTATGAGTAGACTTATTCCCATTGTACCCAAGGTTGCATATAAATGAGGACAGAATCTAGGGGATAAATCAGTTAAAGCTTATTATGTTTGCCCTAGTAATCAATTTAGCCCTTTATTTCTTACCTATGGTACTAGACCTTGTAGTTCCTGTAACATATGTTCTCATATCAAATTATATTTTCCTAGAATAAATGGGATAAGGTTCACACCAAAGAATCATTTTTCATGTCACACTTCTGGAATTATTTATTGTCTTAGGTGCCCCTGCAACCTTTTTTATATTGGTGAAACAAAAAGAAAGTTTAAAATAAGGTTGCAGGAGCATGTTCGTGATATTAGAAGGGGAGAATTATAGAGTCCGATAGCATTGCATTTTGTAGAGAGACACAATTGCAATATTAATTTATTGGAGGGAACTATTTTGGAACAAGTTTTTGTTAAAAAAGGAGATGATAAATTATTGAAGAATATTTTATTATACAAAGAAACTATTTTCATTCTGAAATATAATACATTTTCACCGATGGGTTTGAATAAAGAAGTCAATTAGAGATGCTTATTATAATGTATACTGTTTTGTTTTATATGTTTTATATGTATTATATGTACTCATTATATATATTTTGTAGGGTGTGTCTTTTTAAATTTGGATTCTAATTGATTAATTAAGTGCATAATTGACTTTTGCTAATTAATTGTGTTTGGTATAAAAGGGAGTGTATGTACATTATTATTCTTGTACTCTTGGAAGACTGTTGTGGCCGAGGCGCTAAGACTGATTCTGATATTAAATTGATTTGGGGGGAATTCGTGTTGTTTTTTCTGGTTTCTTAGTCTTTTTTAAGACTATTTTTTGTTGTTTTTAAATATTTCAGTATGGACTGCCAGACTACACCTTTGAGCCTCAGACTACCAGATCGCCACTATAAACAGTAAAATTAAAAATATTCAAAAAGAAGTAGGACTATTTTAACATCCACTAACTGTAATTAATTATTAGTTTTACTGAATCACACGTATACTTTGCAAATATTACTTAGACCATATGAATTATACGCTTTTTATCATTTGCATGCTTCCATTGTTCTACAACTTTATAACTTTGTATAATTGTCTATGTCTGTATTTATAACTTTGAGTAATTGTCTATGTCTGTATTTATAACTTTGCATAATTGTCAATATCTGCAGAGCTTTTCTCACCGGGCCTCCAATGAAAACAGGCTCTTCCAGGCCCAGTGGACTACCCCGGTCATCAAACTGAAATAAATAATAAATAAATAATAAAAATCTCTACTATTGTTTGAAATAGCTCATATCTCTTATTTTAACTACATTTAAGTGTCACTTTTATACTTAATAGGATTAATAATTATTCCAATCTGAACTATGTGACATAATGCAGATTTTAACAAGTAATGAAATAAATATTTGTTAACAAACATATCAGTAAAACACGAGGAAATAAGGTGATGAAACCCCAATATACTTTCATCAGAATTTTGAAAAACAAGCAGTAGCTCATCTTTTCTGAAGCCTGTGCACCTGCGTAACAAAGATAAGATAATCTCGTTAACTAATGCTAGCATTAACGTTAGTATGATTACAATACTAATTCAACTAATACAACGACCACAGAGGTTCCTCACTAAAAGAATACAGCACTAAAGTAATATGACCTATGCAGACAGCCTCAAGGCCCTATCCCTGTATTCTGTCTCGACTGGCTTTTGAGGGGAGATCTATGCCTGGCATACAGGGCATTGTCAGACCTCTCCCTGACAGATCTCCTACATATCCAGACAACAAACAGCACCAGAATTACTCATTCTAAAGACTTAAACCTTGCCAGTGATATAAATAGGACCTTCTGAAGAGATAGATATGTATCCCAGAGACTACCTCGTCTATGGATTAGGCTCCCCCCATCCATGTGAAGCAGAGTTCCTCCCTAATCCAATTCAAGTGCACCTTGGACAAGTGGATGGGAAACCAGAAATTCATCCCTGGTTTAGCACCTATGTCTCTAATGGACAGAGGTAGCGTGTAAATGGTTCATTTCCCAGGCCAATGCTTACACTTATCAAGGGTATCAGAACTTGTCACCGATTTGGGATGCATGGCTAGGCTTAAAAAGGCCCTTGTCATCATTAGCCTATGAACAATCAGCAGTCAACCCACCTATCTCTCATCCAAGACAGGAGGTTGACATCTTGGAGGAAAATCTCAGTAAGCTTTAACTATTATCCCGGTGAGCAGGCCTGATAGACATATTGGAAATTTGATGCCATCAGCCCTGAACTTGTAGCCAGTAATAACATAGCTAATTTACCAGAATCTTCCCTTGCTTTGATGGATGAAGATTTGAAAAATAAAAACTCACCATACACCCCATTCCTCCTCACAATATAGATAAGACTGCTCTGATTTCAAGACGTGACACATGCTCTACACTAAGTGTACACCAACTATACACAATCTATATTCAAGAACATCCCTACCACATTTATTGTGCTTTCTAGTCACTCAGAAAGATTGCACTATGTGTACATGTAGTCTACACTTTGTGGTAAACTTTATGAATCCCCCTAAAATATTTATGGCTGCAAGAAAATCAGTAGAAAAATTAAAATTAGGAGGAAGAAAGTGTGAGTTGTGTTTGTGTTGTCTGTTCACTCAAAACAGTGTACACTTAGTGAAGGCATTAATGATTCTCAGGGATTGTGTCGATAGTATATTTGATGGAATGGCACTGACAGCTCTGTAGTCAGCTTTATCTTTGTTGACTGCCCTAAATCTTTTTTTTTTGTTTGTTTTTAAATGAGCCTTCTACTGTTTAGCTGGTATTCATACAATGCACCTGAAAAATGGCTTCCTAAAGGAAAAATTTAAAAATATGGCAAGTTAGGGTTGAGAGTAATAGGAGATGGCATATGACTAGCAGACTCTCAGAATCCCTAAATTGTGAAGAGAGTGGAAATTCATTTTCAAGAATATGTCTTCAGATCAGAATTTGAATTATTTTGACATCAGAGCTGTGTTAGTAAGACCAATTAGCAAATGATTGCAGTATGGCTTTGCTGCCCAAAGAAGACTGCCAAAACAAAATTGTTTTCAATGTCATTTTCATATTTATTCTATGCATGGCCTTATTGACAGTTCCAAACCATTATAAACTATAGTAGGTCCACCAACATGGTGCAAATAAATACTTAACATCTTCTGACCATACAAAATACCTATACCTTAAGGCTATCTGGCCGTCACTAAAACACAAACCATTCTTAAAATGTAATCTAAATGGCTTCCCTATAGTTGGACAAGTATAATTGGACAATTCAAACGTTTCAGTTTCTATTCCCCAATTTGCAATTCCCTGCCCACTTTTAAGACAGGAAATCTTTGCCAGTGTGGTAATCATTTATGATGGGCAGTGATACAGAGTTTTGGGGCTTTTCTTCTTCTCTTCTCTTCTACAAGTGTACAGCAATAGAGTTAGTATATATAGGTAAGGGGTTCTGAAGACCAAACTTCCCCATATGATGGGTGTAGGGCTTCTTGATCCCCTCAAAAACACCATTTTTGTTGGTTCCATTAACCTAAAGATTTCATCAGTTTGTCTCATCTGGTTGAAGCTTCAGTGAAAGTAGTCTTTAAGAACTGGAAGCAACCTAAATGAACATTTGACAGGCAAGGCCAACATCAAACATTGGAGAGACCAGATACTTTCAAATAAAATGTTCTGATGTCATAGAAAAGCAAAAAAATTATATCATGGGTATCTACGGAAAATAGATGTATTTCTAAATGTATATGTGTCACTTTCTTTTCTGTTTATACCACCTATTAAGAGCTTCTAAGCAAATTAGTTTATTAGAAAGTAGACTGTATAAAGCATTAATAATAAAACATTAATAAAAATCACTCAGTGCTTATACTGGTTTTGTTTTTGGATTGAGTTTGTACTGTGATGGGAATGTCCAGTATCTAGAAACTGATATGAGCCATTGTCTGTTTTCAGTTTGATGCTAAACTTTGTGTAGATGCTAGATGAATTGGGTGAATGCAATAAGATAATTTTGGACATGGATTTTTGGAAAGTCATCATGTCAAGTATGATTCAATTTTGTCGTCTAACTGCTATCTTCTCTTCACCTGAAACTCAAACTGACAGGTGCTTATGTGTGTAACTCTATGACATGTTTTGTCTATAAATTTTCTTCACTTGACATTGCTAAAGCAATGACTGACTACAAATTGTGAGGTTGATTACTTCTATTTTATGTTCTAAGATTTACAGTGTTAAATCTGTTGCAGCAGTTAGTTTATTCTACTCATATCTTCTGGGATTTTTAACACCTTTTATTGAATTTGGCAGGATTATGTACAAATTGGACTCTGACTGAAAGGAATTAACTTTTGCAAATGTAACACTGCTACAGATCTACAAGCACTTTATGTAGTCCATATACCATCTGATGACTTTAATTGTTGGGTAACTGCTCACATTCTGTATTGACTCATACCTGTGTGATATCTAGTTGGGAATTAAATATTCGTCAGCATGAATGTATTTTTAATTACTTTTATAAGTGAACTGGAAAAAGGGGAAGGGGCTGCATTTACTATAGGGTTACCTCTGCCTTGGTTACATAATTCTATTGTAATATAACGATCAGCTGTATATTTCGAGATTGCTAATTTTTGGCCAGAATAAAAAGGAATTAATAACTCTAGATCCTGGTTTCATTAACATTGTTCTTTGGTATTGCTAATCCTACATGAAACAATGACCCATTAGATCTGGCTGTTCATAAAGTTAGCTATTACTTGCAACAACCCAGGACATGACCCGTCCCATCAAAGTACACCTTTACCTGCCATATGCCATTCATTTCTTTCCTCTTGGTCATAAGCAGGAACAGTACTAACTAGCAAATCGAAGCCTTACAGAAAATATTTGTGTTGCCTCCGTTCTTAAGTTGAATCCTCACTGTTTTACTAGTTCACACTCACTGGTAATTATTTTGGATCTCATTTTCTGCCCTCTGCCTTGCTTTATTGGGTTTGCTGATTTAGGACAGTACACAGCTAACTTGTGATTACATTAATGTCTGCAAACTTTTTCATCCCCATCCCAAATATTGCTTCTTTTCTTCTTTAATAAAGGACAAACATGCCTTAAAAACATTTCTTTTTCCACAAGCTGGATTTTATCCTTTCATAATAATCCCTGCACTGCCAAACCGAAAGCTGCATTGCTTTGTTTTTTTTCCTCTTTTCTGTGACATTTCTGTTATTCGGCATCCACAGCGTAAAAACGTGTCAGGCCTGAATGAAATCGCATGATACTTGTTAGGATGGTATATAAATCTAAATTTTTTCACTAAAAGATGCAAGGTGATGTCAAATATATAAAACTGTAAAAAACATGCAAATATTTCCTGTAAAATACAATAGACACATAAGATATAAAGTGTTCTGGAAAAAATATGTGAATAAGAAATCTCCATATTATAATTCTGAGAAACATAACTGCAAGTACTGGGCATGACACTGCCAAAGAGCAGAGAATGTCAGACATCGCTGCTTTCTGCAGGGGGCAAGCCTCATTGTAGCCCCCGATATGGGAGGGATATCCCCCTCACCTCCCAAATTTACACATACCAACTGCAAGATCATCAGACTTCAGAAAAAAAAATTCTCAAAGAAAGAGCAATCTCAGATTTGGTTATGTACAAGTCTGCATTTTTTTCAGTTTCACTATTCCAGGAGTCATAGTTATGAATCACAGAATATCAAATGTCTACCAACTAAGACTGCAAAGGAAAGGGAACTGATTGTTTTATGGAACTATAGTTAACTATAAACTGCAAACTGTGAAAGAACAGTAACAATTTTTTTTTCTGTGAGGGTGGGTGGGAAAATATAAACATACACATACCCATACACACAACTATACTCATTTACCAAACCCTACGGATTACTTCGTTTTACTGAAAACATTAGTCATGTAGCTGAATCAGTCTTTTCCAATCACCATTATTACCATTATGTTGTCCAGCTGAGGCATATTCTTTTAATTTAGAGTTTAAAAAGGTCACAGACACAAACCATTCAGTACAAATTGCAAGAAAGACCCTCACAAACTAATGTCTTCACTGTACAATATCTTAACCCTCCTGTAGTAGAAACCCATGGGATATATGCAAATGACTCCTTAAGGACATACAGTGTTTCAGCTACATAGCTTCTGAATGCCCATGAGTTTTTTTTAAGTCTTTATCGTTACATTCAGGCCAATAAAAGCAAACCCCATGAACTGTGGACATGCATGTTTCAGCCTTTTCTTGGTTTCATCAGTACAGCATACATGGATTGTTTGGCTGTACTTTAGAAACTCAGAGCTTAAAACCAAGCTTGATGTCCATAAACATTAAGGTGCCTGCAAAATATCCCATAACATCCAAACATAGAAACCTAGAGTTTTCACTCTATAATACCTTTAACCTGCTGTAGTGGAGGCCCTTAAAAGGGTTATTTGCATGTATCCCACAGGCTGTAACAATGATTTTCTTTAAAACAGTTTGCTTCTGTGGCAAACATGGATATAGATTTGATTTTTAAATGTTTTATTCTCATGATGCTCAGTATAATTTAAATAAGACTGGCATTTATTACAGTGCATTAGGGTTAACCCACATATTATAAAACTGGCAAATAAAGGAAAGAATGTCATAGTGATTTATAAGCATCAGTAATATAAAATATGCATGCAGCATCTCAATGATACAAACACCTATACCTATGTTGAATCAATTTTAAAAATTAAAAAATATAATACATAAAGGCACCCAACTGGGATTTTTTTTTTAGGTAAAGATTTTGAAAAATTGGTGCCCCATTCTGCTAAGATGCTTATTTATTTATTGTGATCATAAGGTACATAAAACTATGATACAAGGAAAAAGAAACTACGGGTAATGCTGCTCAATGCCAGAAGTCTAAACCTCAAAATGCACACACTCGAGACTCTCCTCAGTATGGAGAACATTGATGTCTGTGCAGTAACAGAAGCCTGGTTCAAGGCTCCCGAAATCACCCCAACACTACCAGGTTATACTTCATACCATGCTTTTCGGCCACAAAACTTGGACCGAACCACAAAAGGAGGGGGAGTATCCATATACATCAAAAATACCCACACCTCCAGGTTAGTAGCACTGCACGAAGCAACGGAAACCATCCATGTGCAACTAACAGTGGGCAAAACTGCCTTTCAGTTTGTAGCCTGCTACAGACCACCCTCCCAAACTCAGGAACCCCATTCGGCTTTCCTGAGAACACTGGAGAATATGAAGGTCTCTCCAAACACCGTTATATTGGGTGATTTCAACTACCCAAACATAGACTGGGTAAACTACTCAAGCCCACACACCCTCGTCCAACAGTTGTATATTTTTTGAGAAACAGGATATTCAACATTCAACATTCTTTGACTCTCAGTCATAAGGCACTGTTGCAGTAAAATGCTAATGTGTTATAATGATTTATGCTATATGTAAAGATATGTGAAGATTTTACTAACATAGTTTAGGGTTTCCTCGGGTAGTCTAATGTTGTTTAAGCTACACAGCTGCTTCTGACTGCCTCTGAAATCAAGCTGTCTCTCTATCCCTCCCAGGTCTTCCCCTGCACAGCATGAGGCAGAAAAGAACTTCGCCCTTTTCGAGTGACTACTCTACTGTTGCCCACAACCTGTAAAAAAAACAGGTCATTATCTGGTCATTTTAGTATAGACTTTAAAGTAAAGTATTATTTAAGGGTCCTCAGCACTAGCACAAATCTCCCTAGGCTTACCCAAACAAAAAATCCAAGCTTGTTTGCATATACTCCACTTAAACTACAGAACACACTCTAAAACTAAGGCAAACAGCTATAAAATCTTAAAAACAAGCTCCCAAAGCACAGGAATTGAACCTGATGTTTGTTTAGATGAGATTACTCACCTGCAAGTTAATTATTCAGGAGTTACATCTTGAAACCTGGGCTCTAGTGGCTTAGTGTAAACCCCGCTCCGCGAGCACTCGCTTCGCTCCCCGCCCTGCCCCCTATTCCCACCCGCCCCCAGTACTCGTACTTTTATAACCTCAAACCACTCCCCCTACTGTCCACTAACTTCCTGTACCTCACTACCGCCCTCTAAGATCAAACAGAATATGACACCACCCAGGAAGCTTATCATACTAACTCTTTTTCCCCTCCTACTTGTCCCTTACCTAGCTACCCTATATGAAACCTGGTCTTACATAGGCTTCCACCACCCAGGCTACCAAACCAACCCTTCCCCCATAATTAACAACAGAGGCCATGACTCAACTCCCTACTCACCCACCTTGTTAGAACTCGAACGCTATGTAATTATCAAACCTACCAATATTAGGCCAAATGATAAACATTACTACAAACTTCTACTCAAAGCCCTCAAATTCATTACCACTCTGAATCACAGACTAGCCACAGATGGTGATATCCACTCCAACCCTGGCCCTTCCCTCCACTCAATTCTAATTCCACCCTATCCTCCCTCCACTTCTCAATCTAAACTCTAGACCCTTTAACTCTCTTCTGACCTGTCATCTAAACATCAGAAGTGTAAACAATAAGATTCACAACCTACATGCCCTTTTAGCTACTTGTTCCCCAGACCTACTATGTCTCACAGAAACCTGGCTTAAACCAAGTACGAAAGACACACAGATAATCCCACCAGGGTATGATATACTAAGAGCAGACCGAATAACTCGTAAAGGTGGCGTGTAGCCATACTCTACAAAAATACATTACAAATCTCCCTTGCCTCTCCACAACCCCTCCTAACAAACAATGCCGAAATTCTACTTGTAAAACTTCAACCAAACAAACATAAAAGCATAAATATAGCATGTATTTACATCCCCCAGGCAACAATAATAACAAAACCTTAGAGGACTTTCTCCACTGGTTAACTCAAACTCACCCCAGGAATCCATAGTGTTAGGTGACTTCAACATCGATTGGAATTCCTTCTCATCTAGCTCCCCATCTAGCAGCATAAATCTACATGGCTTTTCTCAGCTCATATCCACTCCTACCAGACTAGGCAAACCCCAAAACAAAGACAGCATCCTGGACTGGATCCTTACTAATAAAGATCCTGACCAGTACTCAGCAGGTACTCACCCAGAGGACATGAGTGATCACTTACTCACCTATGTTATCAAATTCAAGAAAATCACCCCCCTTCTTACAACCATAAAAAAAATCAGGAACAATAATAAATTCAACGCCTCCATTTTTCAAACTGAACTTAAAGCCCACAACTGGACAATACTCAAGTCTCTTCCTCTTGAAGAGGCAGTTATCTACTTCAACACCACCTTCCTCAAGATTCTAGATTCCCATGCTCCAATACGGCCCATTAGAATTAAAACCAAAACCGCACCATGGCTCTCTAAGGAAACAAAATCCAAAATCCTATCTAGAAACAAGATGTGGGTCACATGGCGTACCTCTAAAGACCCACACTCCCACCAAACCTTCCGGCAACTTAGAAATTAAACTAAAAGAATGATCTTAAATGATAAAAAAAACTTCTTCCTCCACCTCCAACACAAACACCTTAATAATCCACAAAAATTCTGGGCAGGCTTAAACAAGCTCCTGCTCCCAGGCCAGGCAACCACCCCCACTCCAACAACTTGCAAACAACAGTGCCCTGTAAACATTGCTAACACATTCAATAGTTTCTTCACAGAAACTATACAATCCCTGGCCACACAATTCAAACAAACAACCAGCCCACTCCACTACCCATGCCAGCAGAATACTACAACTACATCAGATCATCTATTTACCTTCGATCCAGTACCCATATCCTCTATAACATCTCTTCTTAAAAAACTAAAACCCACTAAGCTAGCAGCTGACCTTCTCCCAGCTGAGTTTCTGCAAAAAGCAGCTGAGGCCATTTCCTATCCCGTCTCCATAATCATAAACCGCACCTTGTCAGAAGCCTTCATCCCCTCCATATGGAAAATGTCCCACATTATTCCTCTCCATAAAGGTGGTAGCTCACTAGAGCTAACCAACTACAGACCTATAGCTATACTCTCACCCCTGGCCAAAATTATAGAAAAGTGTGTCCACAAACAACTGATGGAACACCTCACCAAAAATAAAATTCTAGCCAACTTCCAACATGGCTTCAGGCCAAATCACAGTACCACATCAGCCCTACTATCCTTTTCTAATACCATCAATAACTTCAGAAACAATAATAAACTATCATCTGCTCTTTTCTTAGACCTCTCCAAGGCCTTTGATATGATGAACCACATTCAACTCCTCCATACATTAAAAAAACTATCACTCAGCAATTCCACGCTGAAATGGTTCCAATCCTACCTGTCCAATAGGCAACAGGCTGTTCTATGGCAGGACAAATTATCCACATGCCTACCTGTTACACTTGGAGTTCCCCAAGGATCTATTCTTGGCCCTCTTCTCTTCACCATCTTTGTTAATGACCTGCCCACAATCACCCCCATGCCACATGCATTCAATATGCAGATGATTCGACTATCATCAGCACTGCCTCCAACCTGGCAGACCTCACTGCTTCAACCCAAGACAACTTCAACCTAATAGAAAAATGGTTCTCAAGTTGTCAACTAGTTCTCAACCCCAACAAAACAAAACTACTTACTTTCTCACCCACTAACAAGACTCTTCCCCACCTTCTCTATTACATCCTCCAATGGAATCACTATATCACCAGAAGCTCACACAAAGCTATTAGGTGTTACCATTGATAACTCCCTTAAATTTGACACCCATTTCAATCTTACCATCAAAACCGTCAATAAAAAGCTTGGCTCTCTATAAAGTAAAACACTTTCTCACTCCTCACGCTAAAATTACAATTGCCAGCACACACCTACTATCAACTCTTTTCTATGCCTCCCTCTTTACAAACCTAAACAAGACAACCCTTAACAAACTTGCTTCTTGTTACAATCACATAGCTAGATTTGCCACAAATTCCACCTTTAGAACTCACCACTGCACTAACTTGAAGCAACTAGGGTGGTTAGAGTTTTCCAGCCAACTCCATTTCAACCAACTCAAAATGGCTCACCAGATACTGTATCACCCAGAGAAAACACCAGCTCTGAAAAACATCATTCACCCCTATATTAACCTGCAATCTTTACACTCCTCCAATAAGATCTTAGCTCAAACTACCCAAGCCAATAATTCTGCTGGGGATTCTCTATTCTCAAACTTTGTAGGTAAAATGTGGAACTCCCTACCGACCATGCTCACCTCAGAACCTTCACTCCTACAATTCAAAAAAAAGCTTAAACCCCATCTCAATACTCTCTGGCAATGTCCCTGTTCCAAACCTGATTAACCACTATCATTTACCCTTCTCTTACCTCACTATCCTTAACAGCTTTTTAACAAGGCGCCTCGCCTTTGTAACTGACCTATGTTTTTTTTTTTATATGCTGCTGTTATTTTTTTCCCCAATATGTGATGTATCTTTATATTGTATTTAGAACTCAACTATCTTCCTTTTTTGCATTAACAATGTTCATATGTCTGGAGCTTTTCTCCCCGGGCCTCCGCTGAAAATGGACATGTATCCAGTCGGACTCTCCCGGTTAACAAATGTAAAATAAATAAATAAATTTATAAACTCAAATGCTATGGAACAACTGGTCAACACCCCCACAAGGGGGGGGGGAAACATACTGGACCTGGTCATCACCAACATAGGGACTCTATGTTCCACACCAGAGGTATATCCCTCACTGGTAAGGTCAGACCATAAATTAATCTCACTGGACATCCATATCTCGTCCCCACCCCCAGCCAAGGTAACCACGGTGAAGAAGTTCTCAAAAGCAAACTTCACACTTCTCAAAACCGAGGTGGTATCCTTCAAAGCCCCCGGGCCAGTGGAAAATACGGCTCAAACCGCAGTATCCTTTACAAACGCATTCTATGGACACCTACAGGAATGTATGGATTGTGCTATCCCAAATAAAACCAAGACTCTCTCCTCCAAAGGCAGGAGACCTGTCTGGTGGACCCTGGCCATAAATAAGCTATACAACAAAAGGAGGAAGCTATTACATAATAGAGCAAAATCCCAAAAAGGGAAGGCATCTCTGATCAGTACTAGCAAGAAGCTACAATCCCTCATAAAATCATCTAAGGCCAGCTTCCAAAGAAAAATTGCACAAGACACTAAAGACAATCACAAGGCCTTCTTTAGTTATGTCAGGAACCTGGGAGGCAACTCCCAGATATGCTCTGAGTTAGTGCAAAATGACAAAAAATACACTGAACCCACAGACATTGCCAACATCCTGGCAGACAGGTTCAGTGCAAATTTCTCCCCCCATCCCCCCCGAAAGAATAAATCTCTTTCCCAACAGAGTGTAGCCTCCCAGACATCACAGATGAACAGGTGAGAGCTGCCCTCTCCAAAGCAAAAAACACAGCATCAATGGGACCAGACTGTGTCCCGGGCTGCGTCTTACACGAGCTACAAGAAGACCTTAACCCTCACATAAAGTCACTGTTCAAACTCAGCCTTACTACAGGATAAGTACCCAAGGAATAGCGTACAGCAACAGTGGTCCCGCTCCACAAGGGAGGTGCCACAACAGACCCCAGAAACTATCACCCTATAAGCCTGACTAGCCTGGTCTGCAAAGCTATGGAGTGTATCATCATGGAACTCATAAAGAATGACATTGGGAACCTTCAGACACTGGATCCTACCCAATTCGGCTTTGTTAAGAGCAGATCTTGCCTCTTGAACCTGGTCGACTTCTTTGAAACAGTTACCAGGGCCATAGATGAAGGGAAGGTAGTCCACACAGTCTACCTGGATCTTGCAAAAGCCTTTGACACAATACCCCACTCAGGCATCAAAAATAAGCTCACCAGCTTAAATATCAACCCCTATGTCACAAGATGGGTTGCAAACTGGCTCAGGGATAGAACCCACATGGTCAGAATTGCAGGTGCCTTGTCAGACTCTAAACCAGTCACAAGTGGCGTCCCACAAGGTTCGACCTCTCTTGTTCGGTATTTATTTCTCTGAGGTACAGGCAAACATGGGAGGACTATGGTTGACCAAGTTCATAGATGACTGCAAGCTGGGTGCCAAAATAGACGCTCCGGCTGACACAAGCATCCTCCAAAAGGGTCTCACAGAGACAGATAACTGATGCCAGAGCCATGGCCTGAAGCTAAATGCTAAAAAATGTATTGTCATCCCCTTTGGGAAAACAAAGTGCCCACAGATTACCACATAGGAGGTAATCCATTAAGTATGGAGGAAGTAATTAGGGATTTGGGGACCCAAGTGGATAGTAATCTCTCCTTTGACAATCATGTTGCCAAAGTGGTTAGAAAGACCTTCTATATAGCCCACCTTATCACGAAAGGTTTCACATCTAGATCAAGAGAGGTCATTGTGCCCCTCTTTTCATCACTCATCAGGCCCATAATTAAATACAATGCCCCATTTGGGATGTACCTTACCCAACACCTGCAGCAAATGGAAAGACCCCAAAAGTACCTCACCAAGAGGATCAAGGGATTCAAACAGATGCCCTATGCAGTTAGGTTAAAGAAACTCCAGGTCTACTCAGTTGCTTACCGCCTACTCAGAGGCGATCTGTGTCTGACATATAAAGCCATGTCCAACCCAGAATTAATGGACATGCTCCACCTCAGGAAATCCAAATCCCTTAGAGCTACACGCTCCAGGGACTTAAACCTCAGCACAGAAATAAATAGGGCATGCTGGAGGGACAGATTCATATCCCAGGGGCTCCCCTCACTCTGGAACAAAATCCCAATCCATGTTAGGCAGAGCCTCTCACTGACCCTCTTCAAGAGAAATCTTGACGAGTGGATGGGAGATCGTAAGTTTACCCCTGAGATCTCTTCTGGGTCCCTGCTAGACAGAGGCACAATAAACTAACCATAAAAGGGCTATCTTCTGTGACCTACTATTCAAAGACACAGTCTACAAATCTAAAAGGGTGGCGAAAGCCAAACACACTCTGGCTAGGCTTATAAATGCCCTAGGGCAGATAGCCTAGTATCAGCCTATGAACCTATAAAACTTCCAGGTCATCCAAAATTTTCTTTGTGTGATACAATTTTAGAAAATGCAGTTAGGATTATTAATGATTATTTATATGTACATGTTCAGTGGTTACCCCCATATATCAAAGATTCTGCAGATTTACTAAAAATGTTTGGAAAGTTATTATGGACTGAAGATATATTTTGGTTAGTGTTGAATGTACAAACATTTTATATAAGTATACAACACAGGAGTGGTCTGCATACTATGTAGTATTTATTAGAAGAGTGCCCTACATTTGCGTATATGATTGAATTAATTGATTTTTGTTTCAGAAATATTTTTGTTTGTGTTTAATAAATTCATTTATAAACAGTTGGTTGGCACAGCAATGGAAACATCATTTGCATTATATTATGCCAATTTAACTATGGATTTGTTTGAAATTAATTATATTTATAACACAATGTTTTTTCAACAGTATGTTAAAAATATTTTTGATATATAGATGATTAAATATTTTTGTGTGAGGGAGGTAAAACAGACGCTAAGGTGTTTATTGCACATTTAAATAAAATGTGCAACGTAAACTGTACAGCTAAAATGCATGAGTCTACTGTTTATTATTTAGATATTTCTTTTTTGTGGCTAAGGATAATGGGGTACATACCAAATTATACTAAAAACCTGTAGGTACTTTAGATTATGTTGATGCCAGTGGTTTACACCCCACTCATCTTAGGGACTCTTTGCCATACGGAGAGAGGTTCAAAGTAAAAAGAGCTTCTTGTCACGGACAAGACGTTCTTGTTGAAGCTCAAAAGATTAGAGTGTCTTTGTTAATTGTCATTATAGTAGAAGTAGTTGTTAAAAACAGCTTATAACAAGGTCAGCAGACTTACCCAAGAGGCACTGGGTAAAAATTATAAGCCAGTGATGAATAAAGGATATTGTGAACAAGATAAAAAAACATAATAAATAAAATGAGATAAGCTATGACAATATATTTTATGACAGAATTTAATACAGTCACAAGATAGAATGAATTTAGTAAAAAGAACATGGACCTTAATTAAAGACAATGTTATGTCCCAACTTTTATATCGTACCCCTAGTATATCTTATTAAAGGGGCAGGAATTGATGTGATATTCCGGTTCATAATTATTTTACCTGTAAAGATTAAATTTCTTACCCTAAGGTGATTCATAATAAAGGTATTTTTTCATGTCAGAGCTGTTCAGTTTTCTCCAATTTAATTTCTCATTTTATATCATTAATGGGAAAATTTTAACCCCATAGACGTTTTTACTTGTAATACCATTTGGGTGGTTTATGTCTTTAAATGTCCATGTGAGCTGTGTTATATCGGAGAAACAAAAAGGAGATCTATTGACAGGTTGAAAGAACATCTCAGGGATATATGTTTAAGTAAAGAGGGTCCAGCTGTGGCTGGGGGGGGGGGGGGGGCATTTCCTTAAGAAATTAAACAAAAATACTAATTTATTAAGTGCAGCAATTGTATTAGAATTAACAGTAAATGTTACAGAAAAGCATTTAGTTAAACAAAAGTTATTATATAAAGAAAGTATATGTTTTTTAAAATGCAGGATTTTGGTACCTAAGGGTTTCCGTAAGGAAATTAATTGAAAATATTTGATTCAATAAATTATTTTTGTTTATTAATTATTATTTTATTTATTGCCTGATTAGCATTTAGTGATACTGTTCCTTCCCTTACACTGCTTATTTCTAGCCACCACCCTCCCTAATATATTTCTTTATATTTTTCCCTATAACTCTTCCCCCCATTTTCCATCCCATAATGCTATCCTTACTGCTATTTCTCCCACTTCTATTCTCACTAACCCTAAGCATGTCCTACCACACTGAGCTCCATATCTTCCCCTCTTCCCCCACCTTTCCCATACCTCTTCCAACACATAACCAACCTCCACTGACTATTGTCCCCTCTCTCTTCTATCTGTCTCTCCTCCTTTCAATGTCTTAAATTTAAACTTGTGGCCTACTCTGCTCCTACTCCTAAGCCCAAAGTCAAGTACCCCATTCCCCTTACTGACCACCCTCACCTTTTCTATCTTGTCTTTGCTCTTCTGTTTTCTGCTGACATCCATCTTAATACTGGTCCATCCCTCTCTCCACTCCCCCTCCTTCATCTGCTGTCCCCCAAAAAACATCCTCAAATATCTCCAGCCTCAAACATCTCTCTGTCTCTGCAATGAACATTCAAAGCCTAAACAACAAAATGTCTGAACTTCACACATGGTTGGCCCAACACAAACCTCACATCCTGGCCCTATCGGAAATCTGGCTAAAACCTCATATCAGTTCCTCTGAATTTCTCCCACCACAGTATAATATCTATAGGTCTGATCGGACCCCCCAAAAAAAGAGGTGGGTTGGCTATCTTGTACTCTGTCTCACTGATGCTAACACCTATAGACATTAATCTGCCTAGTTTCTTCCCTGCTGAACTACTCCTCCTAGGCTGCCACATCAACAACTATAGGTGGTTTGCTACTGCCGCTATCTGTATACCCCAGGTAAAAACATCCTTATCCTTGAACATATACTCTACTGGATAAACACCTCCATCCCCTATGAAACCATCCTTGGAGATGTTAATATAGATTGGAACTCCCTTATTGGTGACTCACCCCAACATTTCATAAACCTGTATGGATTCTCACAACTGATCCCTACCCCTACTCACTATAGTAAAAACACTACAGGTTCCACAATTGACTGGATCTTGACCAACTCTCCGAACAACTATTGTAACCCTTCTACCTTCCCTGAGTCTATTAGTGACCATTCTCCAATCTCTAACTTAAGGCACTCTCCTCATCTCTCTAAGCCCCAACTCTACAGAGATTGTAGGAAACTGACTAACTTTTCCCCTGAAACCTTTAACTATAGACTCTCTGCCATTGACTGGTCTTTCCTAAAAACTCTCCCGCTCAGTGATGCTGTTACTAAATTCAACCACATTTTCCTTGATGTCCTGAACTCTCTTGCCCCAACTCGCAAAATCAGAATCAAATCTAGTTTTGCACCCTGGCTGTCCAAAGCTACTCCTGCTTTGATGTATGAAAGAGATGCTCTATGGAAAAAATGGCAACTCAGAAGTCGTGTAAAAAAAAATTTATATTTTGGATAAACCCCAATATTTCATTAAATTTCAAAGCTCTTACCCAAATGAACCCAAATAATTCTGGAGTACTATCAACTCCCTGCTCCACACTGGTTCTCCTACCATCCCTAACCCTTTCCCCTCTCACTCTCCCTCTGAAACTGCAGACTTACTCAACAAACACTTCACAGACAGCATCTCTAAACTCCTACCCTCTGGTAACTCTGCTCATCCCACCTCTTCTGTGTCACCCTCACCTTCCCCTAAACCTCTATGCTCCTCTGTCTCTCAGGCTTTTACCTTGCGACCTGTTTCTACTAAATATATCAAATTTCTGCTTCTTAAACTAAAACCATGCTCTCCCTCCACTGATAAACTCCCCCCTCAATTTCTGAAAATTGCTGCTGACTCTATTGCATATCCTGTATCTATCTTAATCAACTGCTCCATTCAGGAATCTAGTGTACCAGAAATATGGAAACCCTTCTATACCACTCCTCTGCACAAAGGGTGGTAACTCTGTTGAACCCTCTAACTATAGACCAATCGCTATTCTCTCATCACTCTCTAAGATCCTCGAAATATGTATACATACTCAACTACTGTCCTATCTCATTCATGAAAATCTCCTCACCCCCTCGCAACATGGTTTCTGCCCTAAACACAGTACCTCGACTGCCTTACTATCCTTTACTCAAAGGGTTGCAGAACCTAGGGACAACAACCTCCTCATCTCCTGTCTATTCCTTGATCTCTCTAAATCCTTTGGCATCATGTCTCAACCTATCCTTCTTAACAAACTCTCAGACCTAAACCTCTCTCCTTCTAATCTTGGCTGGTTCCAATCCTACCTTACTGGCAGAAAACAAGCTGTAAGATGGCAGCAGGCTTTCTCACCCTTCCTTGCTGTTCAAACAGGAGTACCCCAAGGCTCCATACTTGGACCGCTCCTTTTCAACATTTTTACCAACAACCTACATTCATCCTGCAGTCTCTCATCTGTAATACAATACACAGATGACTCTACTCTCTTATCTATCTCCAATACTATCTCTGAACTACATATACATAACATATAATTCCTTTATCTCTGTTTAAAAATGGCTCAGAAACAATCAAATAATCCTTAACCCTAAGAAAACTCAACTCTTTCTCTTCCTACCTCAGATACTCTCTCACCTTAAAGCCAATTTTTCTCTTTCCTCCCTACCTCACACCCGAAACTCCTTGGGGTAATAATTGATGACCGACTAAAATTTGACTTGCACATGCAACAAGCCATCAAAAAAAACCACCAAAAACGTGGACTACTTTATAAGAACAAAATATTCCTCACTACTGCCACTAAACGTACTCTTGCGCAGGCATTTCTCTTACCTAGTCTTCTATATGCTTCCCTCACCCTTACCAATATCCAGACTACCTCACTGCAGAAACTGGAACATACATACAACAAAATTGCTAGAATTATTCTAAACCAACCACTGTCTTCACATCACTGCCTCTCACTAAACAATCTTCAGTGGCTGGAAGTTCCGCACCTTCTCCTACCATCGCAACTCCACACTACCTTTTCCATACTCTACAGCCCCTCTGCTTGCCCTGCTCTTGCCTCCCATGTTACCCCCCCCCCCCGGCCTCTCCAGAGTGCTGATCAGCATCTTCCCTCAGTTTATAAACCCAAAAGGAATATTGGGAAAACTACTTTACAAACACTCTGTCTCACTAAATTGGAACAAACTCCCTCTCCATAATAGATACAACCTTTCCTTTCCCTGTTTTACAAAAGGAGCTTAAATTCCACCTACTAAACTTGAAATTATGCTGTTGCCTTGACCACATGTAGTCTTAGTCTGTCCTACTGTATAACCTGTTGCATTTCCTAACTTTCTTTCTCTGTTAGTAACTTCTGCTTAAACTAACCTCCTAAACCCTCAGCTCTACTACTATAGCCCTACTATAGCTCCCTCCTTTCTCTCCCCCCTCTCATTCTTCACACTATTTATCCCCCCCCCACTTCGTATCAGTGTCTATACATTGTCCTTCTTTGGAACGATTATCGTTTGTTTTTACTCTCATATGTAATATATTTTGACCATTGCTATCAGTGCACCCCTTAATGTGCATAATTTCTTTCTTATGTTTTTCTCTTTATAATTAATTTCATATTTGTATTGTTGTTTTCAATAGTTTTTGCCCTGCATGTTTATCTTTGCTTATGTTTGTTGGGGCTCTTTCCCCTCAGGTCTCCACTGAAAATGTTTTTTTTTTCAAACTCAATTGGATTAACCCAGTTAACAAATGTGAAATAAATAAAATAAATAAATAGTGTTAATGTAGTTTAATGTTTGCGGTATAAATATATGCCATTATTATTATAACATCACTTTCTTTGAAGGCTATTCAGCCAAGGTACTAGAAATGTATTGATTGTTTTATGGTGGAATAAATTAGATTTTACTACTTCATATCATTTTGATTTTTCTTTCTTCTATAATTGTTTTGGATATGAAGTGTGTGTGTGTGTGTGTGTGTGTGTGTGTGTGTGTGTGTGTGTGTGTGTGTGTGTGTGTGTGTGTGTGTGTGTGTGTGTGTGTGTGTGTGTGTGTGTGTGTGTGTGTGTGTGTGTGTGTGTGTGTGTGTGTGTGTGTGTGTGTGTGTGTGTGTGTCTGTGTGTGTGTGTGTGTGTGTGTGTGTGTGTGTGTGTGTGTGTGTGTGTGTGTGTGTGTGTGTGTGTGTGTGTGTGTGTGTGTGTGTGTGTGTGTGTGTGTGTGTGTGTGTGTGTGTGTGTGTGTGTGTGTGTGTGTGTGTGTGTGTGTGTGTGTGTGTGTGTGTGTGTGTGTGTGTGTGTGTGTGTGTGTGTGTGTGTGTCTGTGTCTGTGTGTGTGTGTCTGTGTGTGTGTGTGTGTGTGTGTGTGTGTGTGTCTGTGTGTGTGTGTGTGTGTGTGTGTGTGTGTGTGTGTGTGTGTGTGTGTGTGTGTGTGTGTGTGTGTGTGTGTGTGTGTGTGTGTGTGTGTGTATGTGTGTGTGTGTGTGTGCACGCACGCTTATGTCTGAGCTATCTAGATTAGTAGTAGTTTTACCAAAAGACATTTTGAAAGGTAAAGTTCAGAGTTAGGGTTAGGGGCAGGATTCAGATTAGCAGGTATTATTAAAGTGGGTGGGGCAGCACAGCACCGATTTGTGATGCAGAACACAGACAGTTCCACATTGTGGTATAGAAATAAATGCGACAGTCAACCAAGTGTGGGAAAACTAACTAAAGCAGACAATAGCTGAGCAGGAGTCACTGCAGTCAAGTTCTTCCATTAAAAAAGACAAGAAAAAATTATATTATGATGCCCAATTCACCCATAAGTTTAACCCAAAAAAATATTTTGGCATTCCATCAATACCATTTGGCACCCTGATGAACCTACCATCCCCAATCACTATCCTAAGAAAAAGCCACCTTACTTAATACCCACTTTAGTGAATCAATTCAAAAACTAACCCAAACCTGCCAAAGTCAAAACCTTTGTCATACCACACATACTACTAGCAAACCATCCCTTTCTCTCTTAACCCTGTCTCCACTGCTTACAGAGTCCCTACTACTAAAACTAAAACCATGCTCTCCATCTACAGACACCCTCCCACCGCTCTTTCTTAAACTTGCAGCCCACTATATAGCCTACCTTGTCTCTATGCTAGTAAACAGATCTATCCAAGAAGCCGCTGTCCCCAATATTTGGAAATCTTTCTACACCATATCATTTCACAAAGGAGGTAACGCCACAGATCCATCAGACTACAGACCCATTGCCATTCTCTGTTCACACTCCAAAATCCTTAAAAAATGTATTCATAACCAGTTTCTTAAATACCTAATCGACAAAACCTTCTGACCCCTTCTCAATATGGCTTCAGGCCTAATCGTAGCACTGCCATTGCCCTCCTATCTTTCACCCACAATGTTGCTGAAGCCAGGGACAAAAATCTTCTTGTATGTTCCCTCTTCCTCGACCTCTCTAAAGCTTTCAATGCAGCCGAGAATCAAACCAGAGAACTTCTTGCTGTGAGGTGACAATGCTAACCGCTGCACCACCATGGCCACCCCAAAAGTTGAGTCTTCTCTATAAAAATAAAAAATAGAAATAAAGAAATTCCTAGCTCCCAACACCAAATCCACTTTAGTTCAAGCCTTCTTGCTTCCATGCTTTCTCTATGCATCTCCTATCCTTACCCATCTCCAGTTATCCCTACTAACCAAACTCAAACAAACATATAAAAATATAGCCAGATTCCACTGGGACCAACCACATAAATCTCATCACTGCCTTCCCCTGAAAAAACTTCAGTGGCTTGAATTCCCCCAGGCCCTGCTCACTCACTCCCTGCTAAATAACCCCTTAGCCTGTCCCTCTCTTTCTGCCACAGTATCCCCTTATATCCCAGCTCATTCACTTCTTAGCTCTGACTAGAACATTCTAGATATATATAAACCAAACAAAATTATTGGTAAATGCCTCAACAAAAAACTGACTCTGGAATAGGCTTCCTCCAGACACTGATAGCATTAATAGTACCAGCTTCTTCAAAAGTGAAGTCAAAAACTACTTCCTGAACTCAAGATCCTGCCCTTGCCACATTCCCCCTTAATTTTCATTTCAACTACATTTTACTTCTGCCTCTCTTCTGCTTTTCCTGAATATTCTAATCATATTCTCTTCATCCTAGCATATGTAAAATTTCACCGTCTCATCCTTGAACATCTCCCAACTGTACATAGGAAAATCCCTCAATCTGTAGAAAATTCTAGATTTTTATTATGCTACCATGTAAAAGATATGCTTTACTGACTCAGCTTTCTCACATTGTCCAATTTATTTTTAAAAGTTGCAAGTGTTAGTTCATGTTGTTCTCCTCTGCTTGCATATTCTATGTACTTTGTTATTCAACACTGCTTGTCAATATTTGTATTCTTTGTTTATATACTTTAATGTACATAATTCATTATGTCTGTAATTTGAAGCTTTTCTCCTCGGGTCTCAACTAAAAATGGGCCTGTGGCTCAGCTGGAATAACCTGGTTAACAAATGTGAAAAAAATAATAAATAAATGATTCAAGCACTATTTTATATTTAAAGTAGAAAGAGTTTATTGCAGTGCATTAAGTCATGACAATGAAGAGAAATCAGAGAGTGTCGCTGGAAGAAAGTTTCAGGCACTGTCCAGAGATTTTCAAATAAACAGTTACCTATAGTACTGTATTTCTAAGTAAACATAAAAAAAAGAGTTTGCTAAAGAAAGTAGGAAAGTGACATTCATGTATCTATGTATGTGTATGTATATATACTCATCATTGCAATTTGTAAAAATAACAATTGTGGTATTGTGGACAATTACCACCCTGTCACTTTAACTTGTTTGTTCTGTAAACGTTTCAAAAGATGTCTTTTGACCTTATTTGAGGGTAATCCCAGGCATGATGCTGTGTCTGATATCTATCAACATGATTTTATGAAAACTCGCTCTATATGCACCTGTCTAATCAATGTTTATGATCATGTTATTAGGGCTATAGATAATAAACTGGCAGTTATTCTGGTATATTTAGACCTCTCCAAAGCATTTGATAGTACGTCACATTCAGTTATTGTAAATGCATGACAAAACCTGGAACTGATAAATTTATATTAGTGGATTAACTCATAGTTTTCTAACAGGCAATGTAATGTAAAAACTGAAATCCATTATTCTCACTGGGTTGATGTCATTTTAGGGGTGCCTCAAAGGTCTATTTTAGGTGCAGCACTTTTCAATGTGATATTTTCCTTTCTGCCTAAATATGAAAGCATTGTATTGGCAAATGATATCAACTAATGGTCAGTTATAACTAATGACACTGATTATAATATGTTCATTAACTATGTTTCTAGTATATTAAAATATATGACTAGGAATGAGTTAAACATTTTATCAAATACAATGGTAACCATTTGAAATGTCAGCACCCGCTAAAGCGAGTCCTGAAATACGGAGCCAAACGGCTAAAAGATCGGGCTTACATATACTAAGTCCAAGATTCCATTTCTCTGAATACTCCTTTTTCACCAAGGTATGGCAATCTTAGAGTTGGTACATATAAGTTCTGGGGGTGCAGGGGAGTTTGCCCCTCTGTAAAAAGAAGTTTAAAGGAGAAGAGCGATTTTTGGGTTTTGCTCTTTTGTGCTTTCTTTTTTTTTTGGCTTGTCGGCATTCGGTATTTCGAGTGCCAACTTATAATAGAGAGCCAAATGCAATTTCCTGAATTATGGGCCTCTAAACATCAGTCAAGACATCTTGTTAATTAACACTTATATTTGGAGTACTTAATTATTTAAAGATCTTGGTGTTTTTCATTCATTCATTTGACAACCAAAATTAATTCTAACAGCAACGCTTCCGTGGTCAAATCTAAAGCCCTAAATGTATGTTGTCAAATTTTGAGAACCAATCTAAATCTTCTGCCTACTTACAAAATTATTTGTAACTTATGTTAGGTCAGCACTGAGTCAAATTTTATGCTTTGCTTTTATTCTAAAGTTGGCTTAATACACTCTGCATTTTCCTAGGTCTGTATCATTGTCATTCAGAGAATATTCAAAAGTCAGATCCTTACAGCTTCTAGAAAAAAGTATTCATGAAAAATAGGGAAAAAACATGTGATGTGAGTGAAGGAAAGGTTATGATGAACTATTTTTAAATACAACTACTTTACGTGTTTAGCAGGAGAAGAAAAATGGTATCTTAAGTTAATACATGTGGCTTGTGTTCTACTATGTCCAAAGGTAGTAAGCCATACTTGTGTACTTTGATGTCCTTCTATGCTGGCTGTATGTGTGCATACTGCAAACATACTTGTCTCCTCTCTACCATATTATGGAGCATGCAAAATGCTAGGAATGTCCTTCAAGCTGTGTCAGGATCATACTGTAGTGCCCCTCAAGGCATATCAAGACAGCAGAAGTGAGCTTGGAGCAGATGGAACATATGTTTTGCAGTTTTGCAGGTCTGTCCATGTGCAGCATGATACTGATGTTTGCTCAGACTTTGGGGATTTAGTACAGGTGTCATAAGCCAGGACTTCAGCAGGTATCCACTGTTACCTGTAACAAAATATGAACATGTGAGGGGAAGGGGAATTAATACCTTTGGACACACTATCAGCATAGTCTTATTAACATTAGCCACAATGCTTGTACTTACCAAGCCAATGCCCCAGTAGTATTTCAGTATGCAGGAAGTAGTAATAGAGCTAAGGTGTGTGACAGGTATACAAATCATGTGAACTGGGCAGGTATGGCATAGACACTTTGGTTATGATCTCATTCACTTCACATACTACCATGCATTGCACAGAATGATAGCTCTTTCTATTCACAAACCTTGTGACTGTGGACTAGGTAGCCTTAATTGCTTGCACCTGTGCAATCCGTGGCACCTGCTTATTACACAAGCTATGTATGGTGTTATCTCTCTACTATGGTGTGCTAGAAAACCATATATGATCTTCCACATATAGAAACATTACATCAAGGAACTTACTAAGTATGCTTGAGGTAGAGGCCTGTGAAATACCCAACATGCCCCATCTAATCTCTGCAAATCACCCCATAACAAATATGGAAAGTGTACACATACTTTGGTCTCCATATGAATGGGAAGGGCAGAGATTCCTATTAATTCTATATCTGAGAGACACATATCAACTAGGGCAGGTACAGTATTCCAAACAACTCAAAAGATCTAAATAATCTCTTGATAAGTAAAATTTTGATGTCACCCACTGATGGTAAGTGACTGTTTACACTGGCGCAAGATCCAAGATGGCAGCTTGTGCACGCCAGCAGGAACCAGCATCACTATAAATAATGTTACCCTGCTTCCCAGTGGCTGCTGGGACTCTAATTATCCTTACTATCTGCAATGGTGACATTTTTGGCATGTGTTGCCCTTTTGTAATGATGTGCATAGAGCTGAGCAGCTTCCTCTATGCAACTATGAATTGTGACAATGTTCGCCATGCATGCACCTTGATATCATTAGGTATTCATTTTACTAACCTATTTAATTTTCTTGTCAATATACAGACATTTGCATGGGATGAGGAAGTGATGGGTAGGTATGGTAGGTATGGTGTTAAGCAAAGGAATGCAGAAGGTCAGATGGTAGTGGATTTTGCAAAAAGGATGGACATGGCTGTGGTGAATAAGTATTTTAACAAGAGGGTGGAGCATAGTGTGACATACAAGAGTGGAGGAAGATGCACATAGGTGGATTATATCTTGTGTAGAAGTGCCAGTCTGAAGGAGATTGAAGACTGTAAAGTGGTGACCGGGGAAAGTGTAGTTAGGCAGCATAGGATGGTGGTTTGTAGGATGACATTGGTGATCAAGAAAAGGAGGATGAGTGTGAGTGCAGCACCACAGATCAAGTGGTGGAAATTGAAAAAGGGTAATTGTGAGGTGGAGTTCAGGGAAGAGTTAAGACAGGCACTGGGTGGCAGTGAAGTTACCGAATAGCTGGGTAACTACAGCAGAGCTAGTAAGGGAGATGGCTAGAAAGGTGCTTGGTGTGACATCTGGAAAGAGGAAGGAGGACAAGAAGACCTGGTGGTGGAATGAAGAAGTACAGGAGAGTATACAGAGAAAGAGGTTGGCAAAGAAGAAGTGGGATTGTCAAAGAGATGAAGAAAGTAGACAAGAGTATAAGGAGATGAGATGCATGGCAAAGACAGAGGTGGCAAAGGCTAAGAATAAGGTGTATGAAGAGTTGTATGAAAGGTTGGACACTAGGAGGGAGAAAAGGACCTGTACAGATTGGCTAGACAGAGGGACCGAGCTAGTAAAGATGTGCAGCAGGTGAGGGTGATAAAGGATAATGAGGGAAACGTAGTCACAAGCGAGGAGAGTGTGTTGAGCAGATGGAAAGAGTACTTTGAGGGGTTGATGAATGAAGAGAATGAGAGGGAGAGAAGGTTGGATGATGTGCAGATAGTGAATCATGAAGTGCAATGGATTAGCAAGGAGGAAGTAAGGATAGCTATGAAGAGGATGAAGAATGGAAAGGCTGTGGGTCCAGATGACATACCTGTGGAAGCATAGGTTCATAGGTTGGTACTAGGCTATCAGCCCTAGGGCCTATACAAGCCTAGCCATAAAAATTCCCTGGCTATTTCTTCCCACACTATTTACTTCCCTGGATCCCTGTCTAGCAGGGCAAATGACATGATCCCTGGGGTGAATTTCCTTTCTCCCATCCAATCGTCAAGGTTCCTTTTGAAGAGGGCATGGAGGTGTTTAGGTGAAATGGCAGTGGAGTTTTTAACTAGATTATTTAATGAAATCTTGGAAAGTGAGAGGATGCCTGAGGAATGGAGAAAAAGTGTTTTGGTACCGATTTTTAAGAATAAGGGTGATGTGCAGAGCTGTAGTAAATACAGAGGGATTAAATTGATCAGTCACAGCATGAAGTTATGGGAAAGAGTAGTGGAAGCTAGGTTAAGAAGGGACGTGATGATTAGTGATCAGCAGTATGGTTTCATGTCAGGAAAAAGCACTACAGATACGATGTTTGCTCTGAGAGTGTTGATGGAGAAGTACAGAGAAGGTCAGAAGGAGTTGCATTGTGTCTTTGTAGACTTAGAGAAAGCATATGACAGGGTGCCTTGAGAGGAGTTGTGGTTTTGTATGAGAAAGTCGGGAGTGTCAGAGAAGTATGTAAGAGTGGTACAGGATATGTACGAGGGTAGTGTGACAGCAGTGAGGTCTGCGGTGGGATTGATGGATGTGTTTAAGGTGGGGGTTGGATTACATCAAGGATCAGCTCTGAGCCCTTTCTTATTTGCAATGGTGATGGGCAGGTTGACACATGAGATCAGACAGGAGTCCCCGTGGACTATGATGTTTGCAGAAGACATTGTGATCTGTAGTGAGAGTAGGGAACAGGTGGAGGAGATCCTGGAGAGGTGGAGATATGCTCTAGTAGAAGAGGAATGAAGGTCAGCAGGACTAAGGCAGAATACATGTGTGTGAATGAGAGGGAGGACAGAGGAATGGTAAGAATGCAGGTAGTAGAGTTGGCGAAGGTGGATGAGTTTAAATACTTGGGATCAACAGTTCAGAGTAATGGTGAGTGTGGAAAAGAGGTGAAGAAGAGAGTACAGGCAGGATGGAGTGGGTGGAGAAGAGTGTCAGGAGTGATTTGTGACAGACGAGTACCAGTAAGAGTGAAAGGGAAAGTCTACAAGAGGGTAGTGAGACCAGCTATGTTATATGGGTTGGAGACAGTGGCATTGACAAAAAGGCCGGAGTCAAAGCTGGACGTGGCAGAATTAAAGATGTTAAGATTTGCATTGGGTGTGATGAGGGTGGACAGGATTAGGAATAAGTATATTAGAGGGTCAGCCCAGGTTGGAAGGTTTGGAGACAAAGCCAGAGAGGCAAGATTACATTGGTTTGGACATGTGCTGAGGAGGGATGCTGAGTATATTGGGAAAAAGATGCTAATGATGAAGCTGCCAGGTAACAGGAAAAGAGGAAGGCCTAAGATAAGGTTTATGGATGTGGTGAGAGAGGACATGCAGGTGGTTGGTGTGACAGAGCAGCATGCAGAGGACAGGAAAAAATGGAAACAGATGATCTGCTGTGGCGACCCCTAACGGGAGCAGCCGAAAGAAGAAGAAGATAAAGCCATTTGCATCTATCCTCTGGTGTGTACTTAGACTGTCTGCACTATTTGTACAATATGAGACTATGAATTGGTATCGGCATGTGTCACTCTGCATGTAGCCAGTTCCAACACACGTGTGCACTACTTCCTATGCAACCTGGCTGAATGCAGCTCTCATCTATAAGCTGTCTCTGGGCTTCATTCTGTAGCCTTTGTTTTGATTATAAGTTCATAGGTAGGTACTAGGTTATCTGCCCAAGGGCATTTATAAGCCTAGCCAGAGTGTGTCGGCTTTCGCCACCCCATTGATCAATTAACTGATCCTCTGTCAGGCAGAGCCAATGAAGGGATCTCAGGGGTGTATTTTCTGTTACCCATCCACTCATCAAGGTTTCTCTTGAAGTGTGTTAGTGAGGGGCTCTGCCTGATGTAATTTGCAATTTTGTTCCAAAGCATGGGGACTCTCTGTGACAGGAATCTATCCCTCCAGCATGTTCTATTTATTGTAGTGGCGAGGTTTATCTTACTAGAGTGAGTGGCTCGCAATGACTTGCATTTCTTTAGGTGGAGCATGTCCATCAATTCTGAGTTGGACATGGCTTTGTAAGTCAGGCAGAGATCACCTCTGAGTAAGCGATATGCCACTGAGTACAGCCAGAGTTTTTTCAGTCAGGCTGCATAGAACATGTGTTTGAGACCAGTAATCCTCTTGGTGAGGTACTTTTGTGGTCTTTCCAGCTGTTAGGAGTGTCTTGTGAGGTACATCCCAAATGTGCCACTGTACTCTATGATGTGTCTAATGAGTGATGAGTAGGGGGGCACTATAACCTCTTTATTTCTAGATGCGAACCCTTTAGTAATTAGATGGGCCACATAGAAGGATTTCCTAACTACTTTGGCAATATGATTGTCAAAAGAGAGATTACTACCTACCTGGGTCCCCAGATCTCTTATTACCTCTTCTGTATTAAGGGGGCTGCCACCTATGTGGTAATTCGTGGATGTTTTGTTTTTCCAAAATGGGATGACTATGCATTTTTTGGCATTTAGCTTGAGGCCATGAGTTTGACACCAGGTGTCCATCTCAGTAAGGCCCTTTTGGAGGATGTCCGTGTCAGCCGGAGAGTCAATTATGGCTTCCAGTTTGCAGTCATCGGCGAACTTGGTTAGCCATAGTCCTCCAGTGTTTGCCTGTACTTCTGAGAAGTATATGCCGAACAGTAGGTGTACCAGGACCGAGCCTTGCGGGACACTACTTGTGACTGGTTTAGAGTTGGACATGGAGCCTGCTATTCTTACCGTGTGAGTTCTGTCTGTAAGCCAGTTGGCATCCCATCTCGTGACATAGGGGTTTATGTTCAAGCTGGTAAGTATTTCTGTAATACCCGAGTGGGGAATGGTGTTGAAAGCCTTGGCAAGGTCAAGGTAGGCTGTGTGAACCATTGTTCCCTCATCTATGGCCTTGGTGACTGTCTCGAAGAAGTCAACCAGGTTTAGTAGGCATGATCTGCCCTTAACAAAGCTGAACTGGGTTGGGTCAAGTGTTTGGAGGTTCCCAATGTCTTTGTTAATGTGTTCCATGATGATGCGCTCCATAGCCTTGCAGACCAGGCTAGTCAGGCTTATGGGGCGATAGATACCAAGGTCAGTTGTGGCCCCTCCTTTGTGGAGAGGAATAACTGTTGCTTTGCACCATTCTATGGGCATGTAGCCTGTGGAGAGGCTGAGGATGAACAGCGTGTTTAGGTGGGGGGTTAGTTTGTTCTGTAGTTCGTGCAAGACACAGCCTGGGACACCATCTGGTCCTACTGACACTGTGTTTTTGGCTTTTGAAAGGGCTGTTTTCACCTGTGCATCTGTGATTTTGGGACACTACAATTTTCCTGTATTGTTGTGGGCCCTTTTGGAGGTGAGAGGGGGGTGAAGTTTGCACTGAATCTATCTGCCAGGATGTTGGCAATATCAGTAGGTTCAGTATATTTTGTGCTATTTTGCTCTAGTTCAGTGCATATCTGCGAGTTGCCACTTAGATTCTTAACATAGATAAAGAAGGCTTTGTGGTTATCTTTTGAATCCTTGGCTATTTTTCTTTCGAAGTTAGCCTTGGATGATTTCATGAGGGACCTCAGTTTTTTACTGTTACTGATCAGGGATGTCTTTCCTTCTTGGGATTTGCTTTTTTTCTGAACTAGTTTCCTCCTTCTGTTGTATAGTCTGTTTATTGCAGGGGTCCATCAAACTGGTTTCCTTCTCTTAGAAGAGTGAGTATTGGGTTTGCTAGGGATGGCATGATCCATGCATCCTTGTAGGTGCTCATAGAGTGCATTTGTAAAGGCTTCTGCCTCTTGGACAGCGTTATCCTTTAGCGTGGGGGGCTGTGAAACTTACCACCTCTGTCTTAAGTAAGGTGAAGTTTGCTTTAGAGAAGTTTTTTACTGTGGTTTCCTTAGTTGGGGGGGGGTGTGGACATCCAGAGTGATTAGTTTATGGTCTGATCTAACCAGTGACAGGTTGACCTCCGGTGTGGAGTACCTGTCGGTCATGTTGGTGATGAGCAGGTCCAATATGTTTTCACCTCTGGTAGTCAAAGTCACTTAACCAATATTCCTGGGTCAACCTCTTAAAAGATGCAGTTGTGCCTGGTGGCTTTTCCTAGTGAACAAATAAATGAAAACGAACAAGACCGCATTAACAATGCACAGCAGTCAGAATAGAACCAGAATGTTTTTTTTTTTTTCAGATTTTGTCTGTGATAAATAGGTGTAGTGATTCTCTAAAAGATAAAGAGGAACAGCTGAAAAACCATACTAGATTCTTGTCTTACATGACAGTTTTAGTTAAACCAGCTTTAAAGAGAACCTTTTTAAAATCACATCTCCATCTGAGGATGGTTAATAGAGTAAGTTAGTTATGTGTAGAAATGTAATGTCGTAATTTTGTAGCATATGTATGAGTAAGTGGAGGGGGAAGGTTAACATCTGGTGAATGGGAAAAGTATCTTATTTAAATCACTTGTTTTTCTTTGAAATTTACAGACTTGTAGAAGTTTCAAATGAGCAAAAGATTATAGGAAGCTGTTATTAACTTCCTCTTGCTCTGCAGAAGTACCTGCAGTCCATTTTATCTATCTACTTTTTGTCCTCATGCCTGCTAGCCATCAAGACTCCCCCAACTGGACATGAGCTCATTCATTTGCTAGTGGCGGGTCCCCATCAGATTCACTAGGGTGAGAGCCACCTGGAGAGACATTCCTTCCAGCAGCCCTGAGGGTTGTTTGTGTCCTCTTTGGAATTCCAGCAATGATATTTGTGCGTTTATTAGCCAAAGCTCTCTCCTGGGTGGAGGGATGTATAACTTACATCACAGCAACAATTTACAATGCTGTCCCCTATGCAAGTGCATTCACCTATGCACTCACTTACCGAAGGCTATCATCCATCAATGGCTTGACTAACCACATGCATGCCTCCATGGTCACAGGCCCACCATCCTTTTCCTGAATAGCTGTTACAGCCTTACAAACTACTGCACAACTCCCTCCCCCCACAGAATGGGCACGTCCATCTTTTCTGCAGGCTCCATCAGGTGTCTGTGACTCTGGGTCTCCTGGGTAGTTAGGCCTTTATCCCTCTACACCACCAGCCTGGCAGTCATTCTGTCATTTTAAACTAACCTGCAAAAAAATGGGTTTATGAAGTGACATGACGCTGTAACAAGACATTTTAAACAGCGTCATTTGTCATTGCTGAATGTTACTGCAATATGACAGAAGGTGATAAAGGAAAAGTATAAATTTTAGTAGTGTACAATACACCAACCATTTTGCAAAAGCTGTGTTATTACTGTGTAGTCTATATACAAGCTGTACAAGTTTCACTCTTCAATCATCCAGATTTTGCAGTTTTTGTTTCTTGCCCTGGATCATTTGTAAGAAATATCTGAATAAATGAATGGATGTAGACTAAGACCAAAAAAAAAAAAGAAAAAGAAAAAAAAGAAAATAGGAAACAAACGTTTGGAGTTTAACTCTAAGCAAGTGGCATTAGGTAATGAAACTATGAAAAAAATGTAAACAAAACATAGACTGAAATAAACTCATAACCAAAAGAAATGTTATACCCAGTTCTACATTACTAGGTAATACCACAAATGAATATCAAGATATCCCGTCAAAAAATACACAAAACATAATCCCTTAAAAGAACTGCCAGTGTCACAAATACAAGCCATTCTAGGATGAGACATGGAGTCATCCAAATCACTCATTATCGAACCAGGGGATTTACTGCAATCAAATCTATCTGCTTCAGTCAAGCTGCAAACACTCATAACTAAAACATCTTAACTATTCATTACTACCCTCCCAAGATGTCACTTCTGACAAACTGACTCATATTATGATACAATTGGGTGTATATCACATAATCAAAATCCCAAAATATTGAACACCATAAGCTCGAACTTGGAATTTTGAAATGTGATATAATCAAAAGCTCAGAACAGTGGATTTTTTCCCAGGGAAAAAATTTGCTGTTCCGAGAAACACACACATAATACAAGCACACCAAAAAAAGTAATCCACATATACACTTAAAATCCTACTTCTAACCCTACACTAAACCGTACATACACTACTATCTATCCACTTACCTTAACCCAAACCTTAACCCTAAGGTCCGTAACTATTGCACACTCACCTTACCCGCTCCCTAACCCTAAGGTCCGTAACTATCGCACACTCACCTTACCCGCTCCCTAACCCTAACGTCCCTAACTATCACACACTCACCTTACCTGGTCCTAAACCCTAAAGTCCCTAACTTTCGCACACTCACCTTACCCGCTTCCTAGCCCTAAGGCCCCTAATTATCACAGACTCACCTTACCCACTCCCTAACCCTAACGTCCCTAACTATCACACACTCACCTTACCTGGTCCTAAACCCTAAAGTCCCTAACGCCTCCTAGCCCTAAGGCCCCTAATTATCACACACTCACCTTACCCACTCCCTAACCCTAACGTCCCTAACTATCACACACTCACCTTACCTGGTCCTAAACCCTAAAGTCCCTAACTTTCGCACACTCACCTTACCCGCTTCCTAGCCCTAAGGCCCCTAATTATCACACACTCACCTTACCCACTCCCTAAATCTAAGGTCCCTAACTATCCCATTCCCACACTCTCCTTAACCTGATCCGTTCACACACTTATCTTAACCCGGTCCGTAACCTTCGCACCATAGTGGAGAAAATAGTGAAGCGGTAGAAACAGCCCACCAAATTCTTTCCCTAGGAAAGAAGTTGATGTTCTGCAGCTTTGCTATTTTCAGCGTTCGCTGTTTTGGGTTCGATATTATAACATTCTAAGTTTTACTACTTCGATGTTATGATATTAAACCCATACAATTGTTTTTGGAGGGTGTAAAGCTTGGTCTGCACCCCAGTCTCTAAATAAACTAACTCTGTGTGTACACACTAACAAAGAGACAGAACATGTAAAAGAAATATAAAAAACTGTTTTTTTCCAAATGACCTAACTTCTACTAGCTGAAAAATAAAGTATAGTATACAAGACAAAAAATTCTGATGTCCCAAAACATCAGTAGCTGCAACAAGTAATCTTCATTGTATGTTTCATGAAATGATAAAAAGTCACACGATTAACTATATTGTGCCCTAAATCCAGAGCTTATGCATTTTATATGCAGTACTGCTGCATGTGGTTTTCCTCTTGGAGTCTTATTCACAGCAGAGAGCTGTGGCTTTGTGCTTGATTTAATATGTTGTCGGATGCCTTGTGTTTCTGTACATGCTCATGCTTTCGGGTCTATATTATAACATCGAAGTCTTAAAACTTCGAATGTTATAATATCGAACCCATTCGGTTGAAAGACCATACAATCGAAGTCAGAATAGCGAATTTTTTCCCAGGGAAAAAATTTGCTGTTCCGACAAGCATACACACAACACAAGCACACCAAACTAAATAATCCACACACATACACTTCACAAAACCCTACACTAAACCATACATACACTACTAGCTATCCACTTACCTTAACCCAACCCTAACTCTAAGGTCCCTATCGCACACTCACCTTACCCACACCCTAACCCTAAGGTCCCTATCGCACACTCACCTTCGTTCGCACACTTACCTTAACCCAGTCCGTAACCTTTGCTCCACAGTTGAGGAAATAGCAAGGCTGCAGAAATGGCCCACCGAATACTTTCCCTAGGAAAGTATTCGATATTCTGCGGCTTTGCTATTTTCAGCATTTGGTGCATAGGGTTCGATATAACATTCGAAGTTTTAAGACTTCGATGTTATAATATAGACCCCATGCTTTCTATCCCATAATAAAACACCATACTACATTTATCTGTACCCAGAAACAATTCTGGATCTCAAACACATGGACCAGCTAACAAACAGATGCTTTCCATATAATAAATGTCTACTAACAATCATCGCAGATTATTTTTATCTTGGTGTCCTTTTGTGCTTAACCATTAAAATGAGTCAGAAGAATGGTGAGAGGGAATCTATGCACAATATTTTTAAAGTGCTTAACTTTTGCATAAAGGTTTATCTATTTAATCATTTAATATCTGCTCAAACAGACTGATTTTGTAGACCCTTTTTAGCCATGATCCAAGCAGCAAGACAAGGAGAAAGGCAACGGCTATGTGCATAGTCAATTTTGTATAATCAGTCAAAGTGCATGTCTTTGGGAGATGGGAATCAGACAGTTCAGAAAAAAATGCCCATGTTAACTTGGAGAATATTAATATAAACATGGTAAGCGGTGATCAGGAAGAAACTCCAGACCCTGGAGTAAAAAGACATCAACACCAACCACTGTGACACTTTTCAGTGGATGAGTACTGGGGCTGGATTCAAGAAATGATTAGGGCAGCCTTGGACATCAAGCAAATAGAGACTCTAAACAATAGAGAGTGGACATGAATTTGAGAGAGTGAGAACACGCAGTGACCACTAAACATGAATTCAGGAGATGTGAAGGTAGCCCTCAGCAACAACTACCAACTGTGAATCTGAATGAGACAAGGACATAAGGACTGTGTACCTTTTCATGATTATGGGGTTTCTTAGAAGGGATTTTAAAAATATTGTATAAAAATGTTGACATTTATTAAACTGACAAGAAAATGATTAAATTAAATTCAGACCCTTAACTTTATAAACATTTCAAGGAAACATTTGCCACATGTAGTCATAGGTTAGCCATATAGTAAAACTATACTCCCCCTATATTTTATCTACAAAATTGGAAGAAAATTACAGAGATTTCCCCAAAACTAAATAAAAAAATTGTAAGTAAAACAAGGTTAAAAGAAAACCCCTAACTTACAATTTATACAGTACTTTTATTTATTCGGTGCCTATCCTGTTAAACCTAAGCAGAATTAATTACTTACTTGCAGGTTTCTTGTATGAGGTTAAGCCTTGCTGCGATCAGGCTCATTCCGCACCCCTCCCTGCCCCCAATTTCCACCCACCCCCACTGTGTCTAGCTTTATAGCCACTATTCCACTCCCCCTCCAGGTGAACCAATCAATAATCCCCTACTCAGCCTAATTCATCCCATTTCTACCCCTCCTTTTCCTATCCAGACCATTTACTGTACCTTTTCCTATCCAGACCAATCAGTACTGCACTGTGTACACTACTCCAGCCCCCACCCCTCCCCCAGTAGCAAATATCCAACCTCAAGATCCTGAGGGTCCTAGTCCTATAGCACCAATATAGCCTCCAACCATGATACCATACAAAGCAATGTCACTACTCTCTCTGCTATCCCTCATGCTATTTCCACGTTTCCTCTCCATTTATGAAAATCAGTCCTACCTAGGATTTCACCACCCAAAATCTCAAACTAGGCCTGATGTAAATAATAACACAGGCTACCCACCAGTTACAACTATTACCAACTCCTTAACCACAAAACACTATCTGCCTATTAGACCCAGATACATCAGCTCAAAATCTAAATGCTATCAAAAATCTATAAACAAAATCCTGAAAGTTATAGCAATTATACGCAATAACTTAGCAATGGATGGAGACGTTCATCCAAACCCTGGCCCTGCCACCTTAGATACTGGAACTTCCACTACAACTAACCCAATTATATCACTATCAAATAATAAGGACCCCAACTCCCTCCTGATCTGCCAACTAAATATATGTAGAATAAATAAAATAATAAAGTACATAATCTGCATGCCCTCCTACAAGTCCATTCCTCTGATATTCTATGCCTAACTGAAACCATCAGCCTCAGATAATGAAATACTACCACCTGGGTATAATATACAAATACCTGATCGCTCCACCAGGAAGGGAGGAGGGGTAGCTGTACTCTTCAAATCTACACTAAATGTCACCTTAGACCCCAATCAACCACCCCAGGTCAATAAGGCAGAAATAATCGCTACCAAGCTCCAAATTAACAAAAACAAAAACATAAATATAGTCTGTGAGTATATTCCACCAGGGAATAACACCAATTCCCTAGAAGACATCCTCCAATGGTTAGCTAATAACTATCCACTAGAAACCATTGTACTAGGAGGCCCTAACATCGAGTGGAACACTTGTTTCTCTCAATCTCCTACCACCCATGTAAACCTGTATGGATTCCCACAGGTCATATCCACTCCCACCAGGATAGGTAAACTACACCAAAAAGATAGTATACTGGATTGGATACTAATCAATAGCCACCCCCAAATGTATTCTTCGGGGGCCATCCCCAATGATGTCAGCGACCACTTTCTTACCTTTATCTGCAAACACACATCTAATTACGCCCAGCAGCCCATCTACAGAACAATAAGAAATACTAAAAGCTTCAATCCTAGTAAGTTTCAGGATGAACTTAAGACATGCAACTGGGCTGCCCTAAAGCACCTACCCCTAGACGAAGCTGCCTCCCACTTTAACAATAAATTCATCACCATCCTCGATGGTCATGCTCCCGCTCGTTCCACAAGGGTAAAAACAAAAGCTGCCCCGTGGCTATCTAAAGAAACTAAAACAAAAATCATAGTCAGAAATAAGGCATGGACAACATGGTGTGCTACAAAAGACCCCATAAAGCAAACCAAATTTAGACACCTAGGAAATGAGACAAAACAAGATATTCTATTAGATAAAAACTACTACCTCCATCTTCAACAAGGGAACCAAAATAACCCCCAAAACGTCTGGGCAGGAATAAATAAAATACTGCACCCAGGTCAAACCACCATACCACCTCCCTCAGCCTCTACCGATAAACTACCAGAGGATATTGCTAACACCTTTAATAATTTCTTTACTGAAACCATCCAAGCCCTTGCAAGCCAAATACCCCTCAATTCTCTATCCCACTGGATAGCACTCCCAGCTAAGAGCCCTCCTTTAGCTTCCAACCAGTCTCTACAGCTTTCATTCATTCACTACTCAAAAAATTAAAACCTACTACCCTAGCCGCAGACCTTTTCCCAGCTAAATATTTGCAAAAAGCTGCTGATACCATAGCGTACCCTGTTTCCATTCTAATTAATCGGTCCATATCAGAAGCCTCAGTCCCCTCTATCTGGAAAATATCTTGTGTCATACCCCTCCATAAAGGTGGTAACTCTACTGAGTTATCCAATTATAGACCGATAGCCATCTTATCACCTCTGGCAAAAATAATGGAAAAATGCATCCATAAACAACTCCTGAACTTTCTAACCCAAAACAACCTACTGACTAACTCCCAGCATGGCTTCAGACCCTATCATAGCACCACCACAGCTTTTCTCACCTTCACTAATGCAATAAACTATAACAGGAACAACAACAAGCTATCTTCAGCCCTTTTTTGGACCTGTCAAAGGCTTTTGACATGGTTAACCACCATCTTCTCATCAACACCCAGGCAACATTGTCCCTACGTAATCACCCTCTACGATGGTTTGAATCCTACCTGCACAATAGACAACAATCCATCTTATGGCAGAACAAAATCTCAAACCTCCTAGGTCTATCTTGGGACAACTTCTGTTTTCCATTGTTATCAATGACCTCCACACTGTAATTCCTGAAGCCATCTGCATTCGATATGCAGACGACTCAACATTGATCTGCACTGCCACCTCACAAACAGAACTGCTATCAATAACTCAGAGTACTTTCAACCTAGTAGAGAACTGGTTTGCTGTTTGCTGTCTGATTCTCAACCCTAATAAAACAAAGCTCCTACTTTTCGCCCCCACCCAAGTTCCACAGCGTTATCTCTCTCCATTAAGGCTAATAATGGCACCATTATCTCTCCAGATGCCCATACAAAACTACTAGGAGTCATTATAGACAACAATCGTAAGTTTGATGTGCACATCAACAAAACAATCAAAACCATTAACAGAAAACTGGGCTCACTTTATAGGATAAAGCCATTCCTTACCCCATATGCTAGGACCTCCATTGCCGGCTCCCATCTACTCTCTACACTCTACTATGCTTCCCCTTTACTGGTCAACCTAAATAAATCTGATTTTACTAAACTCTCAAGCTGCTATAATAACATAACTTGATTTGCAACTGGTCTACCCTATAGAACCCATCATTGTAAAAATCTAAATTATCTCGGATGGCTAGAGCTACCCAGGCAGATTCAGTATAATCAACTCATTGTTGCTCACAAAGCACTTAACCAACCAGATAATACACCTGCCCTGAAAAACATCATCTAACCCCACTCCAACTCCAGATCATTCTGGTCATCTAACAGACTATTAGTGCAAATCATCAAATCTAACAACTCAGCTGGTGACTCCCTGTTCACCAACTCTGCTGGCAAAATTTGGAATTCCCTTCCTGCTAACATTACCATGGATACCACCCTATCTCAAGTCAAAATAGCTCTCAAGGAGTATTTCAAGTCTCAGTAGATATGTCCCTGCTCCAAGCCTGACTAAATCTTTATGCATACTGGTGTATTTATCCTATGTCTGTAAGTGCTACTCAAATATCTTTGTTAAGCCAGTTTAGAAGATTGTTAGACTGTACAAATTTAAATGTACTAGAATAAGTGGTATATTTCCGTAAGTTTAACTAGACTGTAAACTGTGTTATATTTGTATTATGTTATGATTACTCCTGTTCGACATGACATTGTAATGATTGTATATGTATGCCTTTGGAGCTTTCCTCCCTGGGCCTCCGCTGACAATGGACATGTATCCAGTGGGACTATCCCGGTCAACAAATGTAAAATAAAAAATAAAAAATAAATAAAACTTTGCGATAAAAATTTCTGAACACTTACCTTCATAGTCTGAACTGTCGTTTTGCAATTCCATCTTAAGCAGTAGTTTTGTTGCTGTTTTGTAAAATAGTATTTTTTTTTAATGGTACAATGTTTGCCCTCTTGCTTGACAACCATCAAACCTCTCTGAGGAGTCATCATCCAGGCAGCCATGAGGGTACTTTGTGCTCTTACTGGCATCCTGGCAATGAGAGCATTGTCCAGTTAGGAGCCTAACCTCACCACACTGGTGACAACACGGGCACTTATATCACCATAAGAGCAATGTACTCCCTCTCAGTCCACACATGCAAGCTTCTGCACATGAGCCAACAGGGGCTACCATCACCAGCTTGGGCAACCATGCCCACTCCCTACTATTCCAGCTCCCCATTGCCTGACATGCTTCTACTCCCCATCACGGTCCTGTCAATGGAGCCATGGTGCATGCTGTTTAAGTACCACTATTCCTCTCCATTAAGATGGGCATGTCCATCCTCCATGCCTGTGGTTTCAAGCTCCCAGGCACTTGTGTGGCCTGAACTAGTGTCAGAGTTTTATCCCTCTAATCCACTGATGCAGTAAAATAGTATTTTCTGACACTACATTTTCTATTTTTGCTACAGAACTCTAAAGAAATGAACACAGTCTCATCAGTTGCTAACATTTTCAACTAGAATTTTCAGTGTGGTGTCTATCCATCCTCATTTCTTAAATTATGCATTGTCTTTTGCACTTCTGTGTCAGAAAATACCATTTTACTGCACTGCTTTATTTCTGCTCTACAGTTGGGGTCTACTGGACATACTGTGCTTTAACAAGTGCCATATGCTTATCCCGAATACAGATAAAGGTCATACATGGGGTTCTGACTAACCCATCATCATCAGTTTAATAATAATAATAGCCATGTGTTAACCATGTAGGGCCACTGGACACACGGTCTATTCTCCAGGGCGACTCCGGTGCATGTTTGGTTAAGTGTTAAGTTAATTTAAGCCCAGGATCACACAGTAAGCAAATGAGGGCTGAGGGAATCTAACTTTATGCCACAGAAACTACAGTTCACAGTCTTAACCCTCTGTGCCAACTGTCAGACTTACAGTGAAGGGTACTGGGTGGAGGGGGTAAACTGAAGTGGGTAGGCAAAGAAGATTCAGTTCATTAATGCTGGGTACTTAACAGGGCATGTACCATTTGGCTAGGCCGAAGGTTTACGTTTGATGCACTTGATTTTAGAACTGAAGTGGAAGTTTGAAGCACATCTTGCATTGTGGGAAGCAGTGGTAGATCACAGTGGGTGGAGAGGAATGTGTTTGTGTGTTAATTTGTCCCACTTGAACACTCCAAGATGCATAAAAATGTAACTGCCTATTACAAATGACTTGCAATTAGTTTAACGTCTGTATGATTTTCACACTTTGCTTTCAGACTGACATAATTTGATTTTCAAAGTAAAATGTACAATATAGGCACACTGAGAATGACTAATCATAATTTGATTTTCAACTTAGATTAATTGCATCAAGTAAGCTAACCCATGGATCTGCTGTACATTAGTCTGCAGGACCATGCCTTTAACTAAGCTTAGCACAGTCCTCAGGAAAGCCCCAGTGTTAAAATATGTCTGAGTATCACCACCATGTGCTGACAAACTAAACCAAACCATTGCTTGTCAAAGCATACAAGTCAACAGAAAAAAAGGACAAAAAAAAACTGCATGGTCCCATGAGGAAAGACAGATAGAGCTGACATAAAATGACTTCCCCTGTGTTTTCTTTCAGTCAGATTAGAGGAAAACTGCATTAAAGATGACTGTGAATTAAACTTAACTAGTGCACTAAAGGGCAACCCCAAAGCAGATTTAAACTCACTTGTTGATGAGAACTCTTCGACACAGATCTCGATAGCAAAACCAAAAGCAACATTCTCAGTTATTTATTTTTTATTTTTATTCAGTGCATCGGACTCATCATCTAAGCCCCGAGTCTCACATGTGACAATAGCATCATTATTCACTTCTTTCTGTACTCATTTCCTCGGGGGTGTAATCAGTACTACATATAGGCCTACAATGCACAGGAAATTATCACAATAAAGCGCCATGAAGCTAGTGACCTCCAAAACCACATTCCTAGAGTAGCAACATAAGTGGTATTGCTGGAAACCTTCAGACCTCACCATTCTTGCAGAAGTGTCTCTGGACCAGACGGTGGTAAGTTACTGCTCTAGAAAGACTTTCCCTGGGAAATACTGATCCATAAGCCTAAACTTCATTGTTAGCAGACTGCTTAAATCTCTCCTCTTTCCTCTAAGAACTAATTGAACTTACAAAATCTTTACCAATATGGCTTGGCTCAGGAAATCTTATGCCTTACCAACTTACTGGATTTTTATGTCAGATGACCAGATGGTAACTATCCATTTTTTGTGCTCAAGAATGACTTATACAGGGTGTTAGATACTCTCCCTTACACTGGTAGTTTAGGACTCCTGCACTATATTGCAGACTGTTTTCTAAGCCCAGTACTCTTCATCACAATCCTATGGACCACTTTACCAGGCAGGATAGTTACAAACTACATATTTTCAGGGGTTTCCTTCCCCTGCAAAAGCATTGGTAAAAAACATATAGATTGCAACTATCTCAGCACAGTCAAATGATCTGCAGGTGTTTGGTTTGCCAGGTAGCGAATGTGACCATTTATAGTCAGTCCAAGAAGAACAAAAAATTCATAAAGATGAAGAGAAAGTGTAAGAATGATGCTGATTTTATTTAAGTAAAGAGGGGCAGTTTCACTTTATTTCCAACAAGGTAGGAGAACAAGAATGCGTTAGTTCACCGCTTAAGTTGCAGAGGTGCTGTCCAGTACCATAAAATGTTTATGTATGATTAGTAACATGGCGGCAATATCCATACGCACTGTGTCATTATGTCATCATAAAATATTCAAATCTTCCTGAAAACTAGACTGAAAATTATAGGAAAATAGTGAACCATGGTACTGTCTAATGCTAGACAAAAATGTCTCCTCATTTTACTCAGGTCTAGATGAAATGCTCACTACAACCTACTTTGAAATGCCTGTTTTAATGCTACATTTCTCATTCAAAGCCACTCATAAGTACTGACATGGTCACTGTAGTGTGAGCAGATATACTGCAATAAGTTTATTTGTGAGTATAAAAGACAAGATGTACTTTATGAACACTGTTTGAATGACAGAAATGAAAGGCTAGTATTATCTCTCATTAATTTGACTTTCTAAACACTGTTACATTTTATACTACTGAACAACTAATGGAAACAAGTGATACTCTTATAATATATTAAGACTGGCCCCAGAAGAAGTGTAAACCCTTGGCTATTACATTAATGTTTGCTACGCAATTCAGCCATTCAAGGTGCAACTGCTTGAGCATGTATGCAACAGCCAGCAACATTGAAAGGAAGGGTTAAGCAATTATAAATGAAGTACAAAAAGTTACAGATATGTAGTGTTGTATGTTTTAAGGCCAAGCAATAGGCAGACAAGCTATCAAAAAAGGGGTCAGGAATTCTAGATGCATTGGACAATGTGTGCATTTAGGCTTATTGCTAAGTTTCTTATACAGGCTTTAACTGAATGGTTCTATTAAAATCATATGTTTATCTTGTACAGAGTTGTTGCTATTTCTTTCTGTGAGTAATTAACTGAGTACGCTATTCCTGTATAAGACAGATGACCATGGTAATCATTTGTCTTATACAGATATAACATAATGAGTGATTGACTGATTATGCTGCGGGTGTTCTTACCCCACAGAAGACATGTGGGCAAGGCACTAGAAAGTTTGATACTTGAAATGTCTGTGCCCATTTTTCATATTTGAGACCTGATAAATTACTAGTTCATGTGAAAGTCAGAAATATATATATATATATATATATATATATATATATATATATATATATATATTTTTTTTTAATTTTGGTCAAACCCCATCAAATAAAGAAGGCAAGATCTAGTCACCAGTGGAGCTCCTCCTTAATTTGATTTGATCTGGGACTATAATTAGGCTGTAAAAGCTGTTAGATGCCCAACTAATGCATGTATTGTTTAACAGTCCACTAAGTACCTCTGCACAGACAGTCTGAGGGGAGCCCAACTACAGTCATAGGCCTGACACATACCCTTTAAACCACAAAAACATAACAAAGTAGTTGAAATTTTTATATGGTCACTCATTAGAGAGAGACTCTGCTTCTGGGTAGAAAAATCCTTACCTAAAAAAAATTCTGGCCAAACCAGACTCAGCAATGCAGGTCAGAGGTTCAGCATCTGTAAATTCACAATGCCAATCAAGAAAGGATAGACAAAGTTTCTGTAAGATGTCATGACAATGGCTATGACCAATATTATGACTTGTTGTCAGAGCAATCCTTATCCATTCTGACTTCATATCTCCTAAACTGTGTGTGTGTGTGTTTGTGTGTGCACACACGTGCATGTGTGTGTGCGTGTGTGTGTCTGTCTGTGTGTCCTTTGTATTCTCCCCTCCTAACTGCCAAACATCAGTACTCAAGTGTCTGATTTGTCCATTCATCCCGCTGTTGGGTAACAGCTAGTTTTGATGGCTGTATGTGTATGTTTAACATAAAACTACATTTAGTTAAATGCAAGTCTAAAGGTGAATTCTTGGATCTTCTAACAAAACATGAACTGATGCTTATGGGGCATGTTAGGTGTTGACATAGTTAAGCAAGTGATACAAAGGAAATGTGTTATAATGTAAGCCGAATAAAAAAGGGCCATGGTCACAGTTAAGTGCACAATTAAATCTGCAAAATGATGTCCATATATTTGTATTCACTTTGGACTAACTACCCTGGAGCACTGTAATCTGTCATGCACTGGACCTATTAGTAAACACATACATTTTCCACTGTGGAACCTGCCTATTACTGAATCACCATTGGGTTAGCCCTCCACATCTCTTTACGGGAGAGTCCTAATGCCATATAATTTAATTGTATCCCTCCCATGTAATGATATACTTGTTTTAAAAGTTAACTGCATCACTCCCACGTAATGATCTTCCTTCTGTCTTATCTATTTGCAATTCTGAGCCGAGTTTTGTCTTATTTTTCTTGAGCACAGTGGGTTTACTAATGATAAAAATATACTTTTTAATGCTAGTTATAAAACAAACTGTGAAAGTAAACAGCCTTAACAATATTAGTCCCCTATATACAGTACAACATGATTTTACACAATATGCACACACACACACGCACACACACACACACACACACACACACACACACACACACACACACACACACACACACACACACACACACACACACACACACACACGTTTCTAGAATGTTTGATGGGACTGTAACAGCTTCAAAAGCAAACTGTGAATAAGTTTATTGCATCCAGCAGGCCAAGGTTTGTCATACAATTTACACTTGCACAGTGTCAAACAAAACAACTTTTATTTTCTCCTGAAAGCAGCCATATGTGCCCAGCAAACATTACACAATTAGAAAAGAATTAAAAACACAAGTAGAGAAAAGCAGACTGAACAGAGAGAAAAAAGAGTTAGTATTGTCTTGAAGGTTGTACGTCAGGGCTGGTAACTCGGCACATAAAAATCAACTACCAATCATTAGCAGACCGGAGTTCCCTGTGGCGACCCCTAACCCGGAAAAGCCGAAAGACACAACAACAACATTGTCTTGTACAAATATTATTTTCAAAATGATACATATGAGAAATGTCATACTACTACTGCATACCTACTACTAAAACATTATGTAAATAAGAAAATGCTTAACTGTTTTGATATGCATACAGTGTTGATGCACATTTCTAATCTTATCTTTGTATAAACGTAGACAGAGTGCATAAATATATTTGTAGGTATATCCTTTGTTTTTAAATTCAGACTTTGTTCTCATGCATAGAAAGGTTACTGAAAGAAGTAAAGCTTCAATCTAGAGTAACCACATTATTTGATTTACTGGTCAGTTAGAAAACTCTTTTACTGTATTTACCTATAATCAATCAAACAATACACCGAAATATAACAGCTAATCGCCTGTCTTTCAGTCCCACACTCATTAAAGTCAGGGAACAGGGCCATTCCTGAAAAGTGTCATCTACTCTGTTTTGCAGCCTTTGCTACAGTAGAACAGCAAGCAATGCTAAAAAGGAACATGACTGAGCAAGTGCGTATGGGGGGAGAAGGGCTCTGGTTAGAAAATTAAAGTTGTTTGCAGAAGTCTGATGACTTAATCATACAATCGATATTGTTCACAGGGCAGCAGGGGAAAGAGCAGCGAGCATTGATGAAAAATGCATGAGGTCTAGGCCAGGCCTGGGAATAGAAAATTAAAACCCTCTCCTCCACGTTTGCCCAATATCGGCAGGAAAATTAAAGCTAGCTTACTTTTCTCCCTCCTTGCAGAAAAAAACTAGACTTTAATTAAATTGCAGCTTGTTTTTACATAGCCTCTTAATAAAAGATGGATTTAATAACCTTTACTATTAATAAATAACACACCACAACAAAGCCTATGCAATGCAGAAATACAAGGTGTGAACTCTGCCTGAAGGACCTATGTCTGATTGAAAAATGTCATGCTGTAAAGAAAGGCTTAGAAAAGTTAAGATATATAAAGAAACATATTTTAACAGTCCAATAAAGTAGAATAAGAAATGAGGGAAAAAAAGAGAAGAAAGCTCTAGAAAATGTAATCTAGTAAGCAAACTGAGATGATACAAAATTACAATTAGGATTAGAGTACTTGTAAGACTTTACTCTGAGTCATTCATATATCATTTTTGAATATGCATATCAGTGTCCTAAAATATTCCAAGTGCATCTATTGACTCTGGAGGAATAGTTTAGTAATGTGCAAATAGTAGCATGATAGCATGAAAAAACAAAGAACTTTATAAACAGTAAGTTAACTTCTCTGGAAAAATGCATAAATGTTGTATACTCACAGAAGCTGCATATATAATTCTTGTTGAAATATTCTGGAGGAGAAAAGGTCTTTGTGTTACTTCTAGCAATATTCTGTGTTCATTTCTTTAGCCAAATACTATGAAATGTAACCTGTGTCACAGAGTTGTGTTCACGATTAGTACTCTAGACACAACCCATGACTCAGGACATTTACACTGCAGAATTGGTTAGAATAATGTCAAAATATATAAATGTATACACATGTATGCATGTATGAGAGAGACAGAGAGAGAGAGAGCTATGGGTGGGAGCTGATAAGGCATGCATTTCAGTTCATGCCAGGTGAAAAGGCAAAAAAGTATATAAAAAGCAGGTGGGAGAAATTGTATTTCTGTTAGAAAAATATTCATTTTCACTGGTCAGTGTGAGCCTGGAAGAGTAATGATATTGAACATATTACACAAAGCCATAATTTTAACAGCAGATAAGATCACACCCCTAAGCTGCCTACATCCCTAATTATTTTCTAAGCAGCAGAACCTGCTTATCCAAAATCATACTTACCCACTGCTATCCTTGTTCTATACATTCTCAAATTCCATGTTCAATTATTGTCTTCGATTGCAGTTCTGCTTCTTTAGGAAAGTTGTTCTACTTACCCACCAACCACTCTGTGAAATAATGTGTCCTATCATCTCTCCTAAAAAGCCAATTTACATAATTAAAATGAGTTTTCTTATTTTCAACTATATGTTAAAGTGATTTGTTGAAATTCTAACCTTCATGGTTGTTTTATTGCTGTAAAGCATCATTGTGTGTTTTTGCCATAATTGTTTCATGGCTTGCAATGCTTTTCCCTTTTATTTGTTATTATTCATTGTGTGATGCTCCATCTCCATTTAATTCTCTGTAGAAATGCCCTTTGACCTAAGATGTCATGTAAAGGATTCCATTAAAGATGTGTCAGTGTTTGAAACATATTCTGAGGGCTGGGGTGTTTTTTCTAGTGACAGCAGTAATATTCAAGTTGTTGGTTTAACTCCTGATGGCGCAAGGTCTAACTTTTTTAAGGGTGACCATTGTTTGGGATCAGCGAGAAGTTCAGATGATAAAGATGTTGATGTTTGTGAGGATGTATGGTTTCATCCATACCATAGTGAAAGTCATATATAGGAAATCATGAATAATGTGGATCCTATTAGGATATAATTAATTTCTTTTCCTGCTGATTACTTTATATATATATATATATATATATATATATATATATATATATATATATATATATATATATTTGTTTATATATTTTAACTGGTTATTACATTAGTTCATTTAATGATTACACTTAGTGTTATCACTGCTGGTTTACAACAGTAACTTCTCAAAATGTAGCTTCTTGTAAAACATCCAGTGCAACACTTATTAGATTACAAAACAAAATGTGAATGCACTTACATTGTTTTTATCCTGTCACAGTTGAAGTCCAAAAAAAAAATAAGGACAGGTCTCTGAAAAAAAGCGGGTCATGCCTCCGCTCTAGTGCTATTTACCTAACATGATGCCACATTGGGGATTAGAATTTTACAGAAAAGTAAGTTTCAGCATTCCAAAAGAAGCTGACTTGACAACTTCAGCTAGGAAATAAATAATTTCATCGAAGAAAACAAACATACCAATTAACACTTTAACAATTGATATTGTAATCGCAGCACATGTAAAACAAAACCAGAATGCTTTAAAAAATGTGACAAATCACTTTAATAACCTCAACTCTAGGGGCACACTTGAGATACATAAAAACTGTATTATATACCCATGTTGCCTTCTTTCCTGTAAGGTTCTTCATTGTGTGTGTGTGTGTGTGTGTGTGTGTGTGTGTGTGTGTGTGTGTGTGTGTGTGTGTGTGTGTGTGTGTGTGTATATCTATGTTTATATATATATATATATATGGGTTACCCTAAGTATGTCGAAAGCCCACTACATCGAATTCCACTTCTCCGACACAGCAGAACATTGACAAATGAAGAGTCGAAGTTTCCCGCATGGTAAGTTATCATTTGGCCATCCACCTGAACTTTGCCCCATACCCCCGCAGTAGTGTATTCATAGAATTGGAATATTAAGTTAGGGAGTGTGAGGTGCATCTGGGGGGCATAGCCCCCCACATTTGTGTAGTCGGTTTAATGGCAGTTTTTCAGTTCTGGATAGCCAAACGGTAACTTATCATGCGGGAAACTTCAGCTCTTCATTTGTCAATGTTCTGCCATGTCGGAGAAGTGGACTTCGATGTACTGGGCTTTCAACGTACTAAAGGTAACCTATACATACATACATATATATATATATATATATATATATATATATATATATATATATTGGATGGGACAGTTGTGCAGCGGTATCATTGTTGCCTCACAGTAAGAGGTTCTCTAGTTCGATTCTTGGCTGGAGTGCCTTCTGTGAGGAGTCTGCATGTCCTCCCTGCGTTCGTGTGGGTTTCCTCCAGGTAATCCGGTTTCCTCCCACGTTTCAAATACATGCGTCTGGGGTGTTTCTCCCTGGGCCAAACCAATGTTAAATATGAAAGGTGCAGAGGGGCATGCCCACTACAAAAAATGTCAGTTAAGAATGCACTTTTCTTTAGTTTTGGGTAGCTCTGAACTGTATTTGAGCAGTTCAGTTAATTATTTTTTTCTGAATTTATGCTCAAAAGAACAGATCTCAATGAAGGTTCCATTGATCACTTGTCCTATACCCATCTCGATAAATGCATTTCCTATACATATTCACATCCTGCCTACCTCCTTTCTCCTCTCTCACAGTGCTTGTTTACCTTTAGATTATCTGATAAGATGACTACCACATCTCCTCTATCATGTATTCACTATTCCAGTCATGTATTCTTTCTTTTGGGTTTTTGCTCCCCAAATTATTTTGACTTTTTTCTTCTGAATTCAACTGCCATATTTTAGACATTCTTTCAGATCTGATATGTCTTTTCTAATCTCATATAGATTATTTTCAACCTTGTTGAATAATTGTTTATCCACAAAAAAGGCAAACCTTTTCCCTTCCAAATATGTGTGAAGTCCAGGTATACAGGTAACCATCCAACAGATACCCATCAATGAAAACAAGTTACTGCTGTGTAAAAACAGAATGGTATGTCATATATTAGATCAAACAAGTTACTGCAGTGTAAAAAAACACTATGGTATGTCATATATTAGATCAAAACAAGTTACTGCAGTGTAAAGAACAGTATGGCATGTCATATATTAGATCAAAACAAGTTACTGAAGTGTAAAAAACAGTATGGTATGTCATATTAGATCAAAACAAGTTACTGCAGTGTAAAAACAGTATGGTATGTCATATTTTAGATCAAAACAAGTTACTGCAGTGTAGAAAACAGTATGGTATGTCATATATTAGATCAAAACAAGTTACTGCAGTGTAAAAAACAGTATGGTATGTCATATATTAGATCAAAACAAGTTACTGCAGTGTAAAAAAACAGTATGGTATGTCATATTTTAGATCAAAACAAGTTACTGCAGTGTAAAAAACAGTATGGTATGTCATATAGTAGATCAAAACAAGTTACTGCAGTGTAAAAAAACAGTATGCTATGTCATATATTAGATCAAAACAAGTTACTGCAGTGTAAAAGACAGTATGGTATGTCATATACTAGATCAAAACAAGTTACTGCAGTGTAAAAGACAGTATGGTATGTCATATATTAGATCAAAACAAGTTACTGCAGTGTAAAAGACAGTATGGTATGTCATATTAGATCAAAACAAGTTACTGCAGTGTAAAAAACAGTATGGCATGTCATATATTAGATCAAAACAAGTTACCGAAGTGTAAAAAACAGTATGGTATGTCATATTAGATCAAAACAAGTTACTGCAGTGTAAAAAACAGTATGGTATGTCATATTTTAGATCAAAACAAGTTACTGCAGTGTAGAAAACAGTATGGTATGTCATATATTAGATCAAAACAAGTTACTGCAGTGTAAAAAAACAGTATGGTATGTCATATATTAGATCAAAACAAGTTACTGCAGTGTAAAAAAACAGTATGGTATGTCATATTTTAGATCAAAACAAGTTACTGCAGTGTAAAAAACAGTATGGTATGCCATATAGTAGATCAAAACAAGTTACTGCAGTGTAAAAAAACAGTATGGTATGTCATATATTAGATCAAAACAAGTTGCCGAAGTGTAAAAAACAGTATGGTATGTCATATTAGATCAAAACAAGTTACTGCAGTGTAAAAAACAGTATGGTATGTCATATTTTAGATCAAAACAAGTTACTGCAGTATAGAAAACAGTATGGTATGTCATATAGTAGATCAAAACCAGTTACTGCAGTGTAAAAAAAAGTATGGTATGTCATATATTAGATCAAAACAAGTTACTGCAGTGTAAAAGACAGTATGGTATGTCATATATTAGACCAAAACAAGTTACTGCAGTGTAAAAGACAGTATGGTATGTCATATATTAGATCAAAACAAGTTACCGAAGTGTAAAAGACAGTATGGTATGTCATATATTAGTTGCCACTCTTTTTCTCAACTTACGACAGACTGAGACAGAAGTATCTCAAACTTATGTTCACAAAATACAGTAGGTATGTAAGTTTCCATTCATACGTGTTTTATGAACAACTCTTTCTTATGCCTTCCTCAGTTTAACATCAGAATATTCTCTCTGTTGAAAATGATTTACCATTGCATCAAACTGTTCAATAAAAACCTCAACAAATGAAGTGCTCTGGGATAATTGTGGTATTTCAGAAAGGCCATACAGCCAATATATTATTTAGATGTAAAACAGTGTTTGTAGAACACAGACACACACAGACACACACACACGCACGCACGCACACACACACACACACACACACACGCACACACACGCACACGCATGTAGGTATGCTCTACAAGTAAAGTTTAATTTCCATAAGTTTGAGCAGACCTGGATCCTTATCATCTATCTCCCACTGAGTACCAGGACAGACTTTGGCTCTCCTGTTTTAGGCAGAATTTGCCCAGAGGTACATTTCACTGGAGCTAAACTGACTTCCAATATAGTAATCATTTTGCTGTATTTAATTCTTCATTCATTCTCTTACAGCCACTTTATGCAATTCAAGATCATTATGGGTAGGCAGAGTCATTAGTTTACGTTCATAGGTTCATACCAGGCTATCTGCCCTGAGGCATTTATAAGCCTAGCCCGAGTGAATTTGGCTTTTGCCACCCTTCGATTCAGGTTTACCGAACCCTTACTAAGGTTAGTTTACTGTGCCTCTGTCTAGTAGTGACACTGAAGTAATCCCCGGGGTAAACCTACGATCCCCCATCCACTCATCAAGATTCTTCTTGAAGAGAGTCAGTGAGGGGCTCTGTCTAACATGGACTGGGATTCTATTCCAGAGCAAGGGAAGCCTCTGGGTTATGAATCTGTCCCTCCAACTTGTTCTGTTTATTTCTGTGCAGAGGTTCAGATCCCTCAAGCGCATAGCTCTAAGGGATTTGGAGTTTCTGAAGTGGAGCAAGTTCATTAATTCTGGATTGGACACGGCTTTATATGTCAGGCATAGGTCGCCTCTAAGTAGGCGGTACGCAACTGAGTAGAGTTGGAGTTCTTTTAACCGAGCCGCGTATGGCATCTGTTTGAGTCCTTTGACTCTTTTTGTGAGGTACTTTTGGCGTCTTTCTAGTTGCTGCAGGTGTCGGTTAAAATACATCCCAAAAGGGGCATTGTATTCTATTATGGGCCTAATTAGGGCCGCATAAAGGGGCACTCTGACCTCCTACGATCTAGATGTGAATCCTTTCATGATAAGGTGGGCTATGTAGAAAGTTTTTCTAACCACTTTGGCAATGTGGTTGTCAAAGGAGCGATTACTATCAACTTGGGTCCCCAGATCCCTAATTACTTCCTCCGTGCTTAGTGCGTTTCCTCCTATGTGATAATTTGTGGGTACTTTGTTTTTGCCAAAGGGTATGACTATACACATTTTGGCATTAAGCTTTAGACCGTGGGTCTGGCACCAGTTCTTCAATGTGAGACCTTTTTGAAGGATGCTCGTGTCAGCTAGAGAGTCAATTATGGCTCCCAGTTTGCAGTCATCTGCGAACTTGGTCAGCCACAGTCCTCCCATGCTGGCCTGCACCTCAGAGAAGTATATACCGAACAAGAGAGGTCTCAGGACTGAGCCCTGTGGTACACCACTTGTGACCGGTTTTGAGTCAGACATGGCTCCAGCAATTCTGACTCTGTGGGTTCTGTCTTTGAGCCAGTTTGCAACCCATCTTGTGACATAGGGGTTTATATTTAGGCTGGATAGCTTATCTATGATGCCCGAGTGGGGTATTGTATCAAATGCCTTCGCGAGGTCCAGATAGGCTGTGTGGACTACTTTCCCTTCATCTATGGCCTTGGTTACTGTTTCAAAGAAGTCGACCAGGTTCAAGAGGCAGGATCTGCCCTTGACAAAGCCGAATTGGGTAGGATCTAGTGTCTGTAGGTCCCCAATGTCATTGTTTATGAGTTCCATGATGATCCTTTCCATAGCTTTGCAGACTAGGCTAGTCAGGCTTATGGGGTGGTAGTTTCCAGGGTCCGTCGAGGGACCACCTTTGTGGAGAGGGACCACTGTTGCTGTACGCCATTCATTTGGTACATATCCTGTAGTAAGGCTTAGATTGTACAACATTTTTACATGAGGGTTTAGTTCTTCTTGGAGTTCATGTAGTACTCAACCCGGGACACTGTCTGGTCCCATTGAAGTGGTGTTTTTTGCTTTGGAGAGGGTGGCTTTCACCTGAGCATCTGAGATGCTAGGGGGGCTACACTCTGCCAGGATAGATATTTGCTCTTTTGGGGGGGGGGAGTTTGCACTAAACCTGTCTGCCAGGATGTTAGCAATGTCAATGGGTTCCGTGAATTTTTTGTCATTTAGAATTAACTCTGAGCATATCTGGGAGTTGCACCCCAGTTTCCTAACATAGCTGAAAAAAGCCTTGCGATTGTCCTTAGTGTCCTTTGCAATTTTTTTCTCAAAGCTTGCCTTGGAGGATTTTATGAGGGATCATAATTTTTTGCTAGTACTGATCAGAGATGCCTTCCCTTTTAGGAATTTTGCTCTATCATGTAGTAGCTTCTTTCTTCTGTTGTACAGTTTGTTTATGGCTGGGGTCCACCAGACTGGACGCCTGCCTTTGGATGATTGGGTCTAGGTTTTGTTAGGGATAGCATGATCCATGCATTCCTGGAGGTGTCCATAGAATGCGTTTATATAGGATTCAGCTGTTTGGGCCGTAATTTCCCTTGTCCCGGGGGCCTTGAAGGATTCCACCTCTGTTTTGAGAAGTGTGAAGTTCGCTTTTGAGAACTTTTTCACTGTGGTTTTCTGGGCTGGGGGTGGGGAGGGGTTTTGGATATCTAGTGAGATTAATTTATGGTCTGATCTTACCAATGAGGGGTTTACTTCTGGTATGGAGCACAGAGTCCCCATGTTGGTAATGATCGGGTCGAGTATGTTATCCCCTCTTGTGGGGGTGGTGACTAATTGTTCCATGGCGTTTGAGTTAATAAATTCTAGGAACCTTTGGGCTAGGGTATTGGGGCTTGAGTAATGCTCCCAGTCTATGTTTGGGTAGTTGAAATCACCCACTATGATGGTGTTTGGAGAGATCTTCATGTCTCCAATGTTTTCAGGAAAGCAGAGTGGGATTCCTGATTTTGAGAGGGTGGTCTGTAGCATGCTATAAACTGAAAAGCAGTTTTGCCCACTGTTAGTTGCACATGGATGGTCTCCAATGCTTCGTGCAACGCCACTAACCTGGAGGTGTGGGTATCCTTGATAAAAATGTATACTCCCCCTCCTTTTGTGGTTCGGTCCAAGTTTTGGGGCCAAAATGCATGGTATGAGGTATAACTTGGTAGTGCTGGGGTGCTCTCTGGAGCCTTGAACCAGGTTTCTGTCACTGCACATATGTCGATGTTCTCCATACTGAGGAGAGCTTCGAGTGCATGCATCTTGAGGTTAAGACTTCTGGTGTTTAGCAGCATTACCCTTAGTTTTTTGTTCATTGGGTTGTTTATGGAGGTGTATTTGTCTTTTGAGCCTTGCCTAAAAAAGGCACTATGGGGGTGGCAAGAGCCTTTGCCAATATCCGAAAGCCCAGGGGTGACAGGTGCAAGCCATCCCTAGCAAAGCAGTGTGGCTTGTCGAGCATGTCATCCCGGGCTGACAGACACTGGAACAACTTTGAATGACACCAAAATTTTAGCCAATTGTTAAAATCGATCATTTTGTCTTTGTACTGCAGCATCATTCTAAGTGAGGGTAATATGCTACTAAAGGACAGGGTCATACTGGCCTGGGCTACATGATAAGAGAGCTCCTCTATGTCTCTTTTCATGTAGTCGAGGGAGGTACGTCTCAGGTCATTCACACCAGCATGTACTATGACTGAGTCATATTTGTACTTACTTTGGAGTGACCTGAGTGCTTGCGTTATGTGGCAGATCCTAGCGCCCGACAGGCAGCTCACTGTGACCTTCTCTTTGTTCATCCTGGTGAGCGGGACATCAGTGTGTCTGACTATAGAGTCACCTATTACGAGTGTATCAGGTGTGTTGTTCAGCCTTAAGGGCTGTGGCTGCTTGCCACACTGGCTTTGTGAACTATGTGTTGCACATGATTTGTTCTGTGGCAGCGTTTGCTAGGATGTCTTCTTTGGAGGTCTCTGCTGCTTAGGCAGATTTTTATTTAGAGCCTCCGAGTATGTTTTTGTGTGTTTATGTGTTTGGTTTGCTGATGTTGTAGGACTATGTGAGACTGGATTTGTGTTGTGTGAGGTTACCTTCTCCTCCTGACTGGTTACACCAGTTCTGAGTTGAGAGAGATGAGCCTCCAGTTTGGCTATATAGTTGCATCTCTCACATATATTTGATCCTGTTTGGAGGAGGAGAGGGTTGTCCGTGTACATGAGGCAGTTGTAACATTGCCTCAAGATTCCCAGATTCACCAAATGGACTGGAGGGGAAACCATTAACTGACCTTTGGACATGCTAGAGTAATATAGGGAACTTCTTATTACTGAAATTAAAAAGGATCAATGGGGGACGAGATGACCGTAACGAGTCTGTGAGGATGTAGTGCTTTTAGTTTATTAGTGCTAAGATTGTAAAATTGTTTTTTTATGCAAGTGCTGGGCCTTAGATAGAGTACAGGGTGTTCAATTTGAGAGAGTAGAGCAGTTCTAAGGGAAAAAGTGAAGAACAGACTTTGTGGAGCCGAGAATAGTTTAAACCCAATTTACCGCCGCTGCCTGATGCTGCGCTATGCGTACAATCGCGCAAAGCTGCGCTTAGGTGGGTTTTTTATGCAGGGAACTTTAAAGAGCTAGAAATGGCCCAAAATGGCCAATTACTACAGATTCTTGTGCTGAGGTCACTCCTTCAGGGGCAGATAGGCTGCTCAAGGCTCCCCACTCCCACTGATGAGCAATGAAACTTCCTTTTGTCCAAGTAAGGAAATGGGCAACACAGGAACTATCCAAGAGTCCCGAATACAGCAAAGCCTGTATAGGGACTATTCTAGTCAAGGAAAGGCGGGAAACAAGGATATTTTTTTTTTTTTCTTTTTTTTTCAGGAAAACAGCACATAAATCACAGTATACTTTATGCACAGGCTAGCACACTTGAGTGGGCAACCTCGACAGTAAAAATACAACAAACAAACTTCTTAGCAAGTGCAGGTAATAAGAACACAAAAAAACAAGCTTAGAACAGTTATAACAGCAGTGTAGCTCACTTTTCAGTGAAAAAAGAAGGTCACACAGGTAGAGACAGAAAAAATATACTTAAATCTGGATAGCAGTCACTCTTTTCATTTCTCTGCTGCTAGCACCACTCTGCAGGACCACGAGGAGCTGTAGCTGAGTAGGATAAGCGAAAAAACCTCGCTTAGGCGGGTTTTTTATGCAGGGAACTTCAAAGTGCTAGAAATGGCCCAAAACTGCCAATTACTACAGATTCTTGTGCTGAGGTCACTCCTTCAGGGGCAGATAGGCTGCTCAAGGCTCCCCACTCCCACTGGTGAGCAATGAAACTTCCTTTTGTCCAAGTAAGGAAATGCGCAACACAGGAACTATCCAAGAGTCCCGAATACAGCAAAGCCTGTATAGGGACTATTCTAGTCAAGGAAAGGCGGGAAACAAGGATATTTTTTTTTGTTTTTTTTCTTTTTTTTCAGGAAAACAGCAGATAAATCACAGTATACTTTATGCACAGGCTAGCGCACTTGAGTGGGCAACCTTGACAGTAAAAATACAACAAACAAACTTCTTAGCAAGTGCAGGTAATAAGAACACAAAAAAACAAGCTTAGAACAGTTATAACAGCAGTGTACCTCACTTTTCAGTGAAAAAAAAGGTCGCACAGGTAGAGACAGAAAACATATACTTAAATCTGGATAGCAGTCACTCTTTTCATTTCTCTGCTGCTAGCACCACTCTGCAGGACCACGAGGAGCTGTAGCTGAGTAGGATAAGTGAAAAAACCTCACTTAGGCGGGTTTTTTATGCAGGGAACTTCAAAGAGCTAGAAATGGCCCAAAACGGCCAATTACTACAGATTCTGGTGCTGAGGTCACTCCTTCAGGGGCAGATAGGCTGCTCAAGGCTCCCCACTCCCACTGGTGAGCAATGAAACTTCCTTTTGTCCAAGTAAGGAAATGGGCAACACAGGAACTATACAGCAAAGCCTGTATAGGGACTATTCTAGTCAAGAAAAGACAGGAAACAAGGATATTTTTGAATCACACTTACTGATTAACATGTAGGGAAAGTTTATTCCAATGGTTTGGGAGATGCTGTCTTATAAGTATTGCCTTCCCACTGTGCTGTATTTATCTTCTCATGAAAAGTGAGGTCCCTGGTTTAAGTACAGGTGAAAATTTAGGTCCCTGGTTCTAGCATTGGTGGAGAATTTGGACCTGTGGAGAAATGGGAGGACCATGAAAACTGGGTCTCTAATGGTACAGTAAGCAACACAGATCTTCCCTTAAAAGGCTGTAAGAGACTGAATAAAGGGATATAGCTTTCAGCATATATTGGTAGCTGAAAGACTTTAGGGCTATGATCTTTATTTCTTAGGAACCTTTGGGGTATTGTTAATTGTTTGATATGATTAATAAGATACATTCCAAAGGGAGGTATTGTACAAAAAATAAGTGTCCTGATCAATGTTAAATATAAGGGAATGATTACTTCCTTAGATTGTTATGATATTCCCTTGTCATGGGGAAATAAAATGATTCCCTGATGACCATTGTCACATAATGGTCAAAAGGGAGGGATCTATCAGCCTGAGTATCTAGGTCCCTGACGTTTTCATTTTTGTACTGGTATGTTGGTTATACAGTATGATGTCAGGAGATATTATCTTCCAGAAGTGACACTGCACATTTTAGCATTTAATGTGAGCCCATTTCTAGTAAACCAAGGGTGCACTAGGGAGAGTGCATTCAAGGTTCATGGACTCACAGATTATTTGGCTAATGACCAAGGGGGCCTTTTTACACTTAGCCAAGTTTCCCTGTATCGAAATAGAACATTGAGGGCCAGGCATGTATAAGCTACCTCTGTCCATAAGGGATATGGGTGGCAGGCCAGGTTTAAAGTTCCTATTCCCCATCCACTGGTCTAGGTTGTGCTTAAATTGGGTAATAGATAAACTGAGCTTCACATAGATGGGAAGCCTAGTTCCATAGGAGGGTCAGTCTGTAGGACATACATATGTCTCTTCAGCATGTTCTGTTTAAGTCGCAGACAAAATCCAGGTCCCTAGACCTTGTATTTCTGGTACTGTTTGACCTATGAATATGCAGGAAATTCATAAGTGTGGAGTATGTGGATGCCTTGTAAGCCAGACATAGATCACTCCTCAGCAATCTATAGGAGACTGAGTAGAGACAAAGGGTTATAAGGCACGCTTTGTAAGGAAGATTTGTTACACCTTGTATTCTTTTTGTAAGGAACCAATAAGGTCAGTCTAGTTGCTGTATATGCCTGATTAGGTACATACCAAAGGTAGCATTGTACCCTATGACTGGTCTGATAAGGATGGAGTACTGCTCTTATCAGAGAGTTTGGGTGTCACAAGGTTACTTAACAACAGCCTCCCATTTGCAGTCATCTGCAGACTTTGTTAGCCAAATGGCTCTCCACTTGGAGATCTGAGAAGTTAATACCGAAAATGAGATGTTCCAGCATTGAGCCCTAAGAGATACCACTGGTCAGTTTCATAATTCCTGATGAGGCATCTACAACTCGCACTGTGTGGGCTCTGGCTTTCAGCCAGTTTGCTATCCATCCCACCACAAATGGGTAGATTTTTAAAGTGATTGGTTTTTATATGATGTCAACATGGGGAATGGTCTTGAAGGCCTTCACCAGGTTAAGATACACCACATGCACTGCATAGCCACCATCTACAGCCTCCATAACCACATGCACTGCATAGCCACCATCTACAGCCTCCATAACCACATGCACTGCATAGCCACCATCTACAGCCTCTGTAACCATGTGCACTGCATAGCCACCATCTACAGCCACTGTAGTCAGATGCACTACATAGCCACCATCTACATCCTCTGTAACCATGTGCACTGCATAGCCACCATCTACATCCTCTGTAACCCTTTTGAAGAAGTTGAACAGGTGAAATACACAGGCTCTACCCTACACAAAACAAAAGTGTTGAAGGTCAAGCCTAACAAGAATCTTAATATCACAGTTTATGAGGTTAGTTGTGATACACCCCAGGGTTTTGGAGATGAAGCTTGTAAGGCTGTTAGGACTTTAACTACCAAGGTCAGTTGTAATGCCACCCTCATGGAGGCATCACCACTGCAGTCATCAGGAACAAAGCCAATAGCTAAACTTAAGTTAAACAGCTTGAGGAGTGTGTCTGCAAGGGCATGTTTAACACTATTATGGAACCGGGTATATGATATGTAGTAGGAAATAAAGGATTGTTGTGTACCAAAAATATGACATAATTGAGCATCTTGTGTTTTTTTTTTCCTTATCCAAATGTTACAGTGTTATAAAATGTTTTATAGAAAGTGGCAACCCTTGCTGATATAGTTTGTCTGGCAGCACTGGACATATTGACTCTGGCCTTTGATGAAATGAAACCCTATGAAAAGGACTCTATGGGTCCTCCTCTGTCCGTCACCTCCCCTGTATAGCCCCAGTGTGCACCCTACAACCCCCCCCCCACTCAATCCTGGCACTGCCACATCATCCAGATTATGATTTTCTCATACTTTGTTGATTACTTCAGATTTTTCCTGCATTTGTTCAATATATCTTAATTGGCAACAATTACACTATAATAAATCAGGAGGAAATAATCAATCAAAGCTGGAGGTCTCAGCCCCCACCCTCCCTGAAACCCAGGTTTGTAGACGTGCTGAGTTGCTTTTTTCAAAGATGTCTTGAACAAAAATAGTGGCTAAAAAGAAATTCTTTCTTTCTGTTGATTTTTTTCCTGCATCCTTTCACCGCTCCCTGCACGGCCAAGACTGCAGTGTAACAACTGTGGTGCAAATAATAGATTTAAGCTGATAGTCTGGAAGCTGCTTGGGCCTTAGCAGCCATGGGATTCTACATACTGTTAAGTATATTTAAGAGCTTTTCCCCAGCCTTTTATTACAAATATGGCATGGACAAAAATCAAAACTAACTAAAGAAATTCCGTCTTATTTTTTTCTTTCTGTTAAGAAATAAGTTGTACCTGAGGCTTAATAATCAAAGCAGACAAAAAAATAGTTGAGAACATAAATGCTTGCAGAGATTCATTAATCATACCTTAGAATAGCGTCTGCCTCCATGTCTAAAGAAAAAAGAAGATAGTCACCTTCCGGGTATCCCTCCATACCTCTCAACCTCACAAAAATATGAGGAAAACCAAAAATAATGGGAGGACAAAGACCTAAAAATAGGAATAACATTTTAAATATTGCTCTTATAAACTTAGAAAGTTGCTAAAATAAAAAGGTTTAGTGTTAGAGAAATAAAGACAGCACTTTCCTCCGCCCCAAAAAGTTATAGTGACGTTTTCTGCACTCCTCTGAGTTTTGATTGCAAGGTGAATTTAAGAAATAATAATCTCAGTGTTCCCAGCCGCTGCTCAGCTGTTATAGCAATCTTCTGTGCACACCTCTGAGCAGGCCCAGTTGTAGAACAGGTAGGTCCATGACAGAAGCCCTCAATAAGCCTGTATCAAACCCCACTTCCACAACCTGACTTATGGACACTGCCAGGATCTAGGTGTTCTGGGATGCATTTTATGTCTTATTTTTGAAGGCTAGTGGCTTGCAGTGTATGAATGTCTATGATCATGCTGTGAATTTGGGAAAAACATTCTGACATCGGAAAGGCTCTTAGCAAGCTTTTAAGCTCTAGTCACACACTACAATCAGCAGTCAAAACAAAAGAGCAGTGGGAAGCTGTTAAACACTTCATGTGGAGTTGGACTGAGTGTTTCGAAGTCCGACTGAAGTGTTTAACACCTTCCCACCCCTCTTCTGTGGTGATTGCCCTGTGTGTGGCAACAGGAAGTGTGTGACAGCACAGCTACTGGACACCAACATTTTCACAGGCTGTCAACATTTCTGTTTGGTTATATGGCTACTGGATCACACAGCATCAGGTGCAACATTAGCTTTATTTCAACATTTCTACACATTTTTTGTGCATTCATTCCAAATGTAACTCATATTTACACTATACACATCTTGGGTCACATATATGCTTCTATTATGGCAGTAGACAGCTAAAAAAGCTTCCCTTTTAAATCACTAAGTACCCCTCCTGTTCCCCCCACCCCACCTTCAGTAGCTTCTGACACCCTGCTTAGGTCACATTTGTACCCAAGTAGGTTATATATTCCTTAAGAAACACAACTATGGTAAGAAATATGGAATTTTTAATTCAAATATTCCACAGCTCTAGACATTTTATTCCATCTTAAAAGATTAAGAACTAATGATGTTAAAGTAATACATAAATGTCTTTATCCCAGCTCTTTGAAGCCACCCAACTAATACAGGCATCCATTAACCCTGTTTTTTTAAAAAAGAAAATCTTCATTAAAGTATCACTTATGACATAGGCAGTCATACATTTATATACATGAAAACAAACCATTATTGACATGTTTTTTAGTTGCAAACATTATACATCACTTATAATCAATTCAGAGATTGTCAGCCAAACATTACATAGCTCATTCAAATCCTGCCTTCTTTTAAACACCTTCTCTAAAATATTATTCTGCAAGTATTGTTCCCACAATTCCCATTTTTTGATGTAATTTGTTCCTGCCCTTTTCTAAAGATCCTATTACCAGTTAGTTGTTTTATCTATGTTATGTTCACTATTTCTAGTACAGTTGGTTTAGACCTTAAGTTCCGTTTTCTAGTAATCGCTTTTTTGGCTGCCACCATAATTAGACTCAGCAAGGCCGTAGGCAATTCCAATTCTGTATCATAGCTCAAACAATAATTTCCTTAGTTACAGAAATTTGTTCACTCAGTATTTCTGATAGAGTAGTCTGCAGGGAATTTTTAAAGTCTGCCAACTCATTAAACTCCTAGAAAATAAGTTCCCAATTACCTCTTTCTTCCCCATCACACCTCCAATATTTGCTATCTACCTGAGGAAAAATTATTTGGCGTCTACTTGGGGTATAAAAATACCTATGTAAACACTTCCAATCAAAGATCTCAAATGTTATAGAGTTTGTTGTATAGTTGCGAGACATACATATACCCCCCACTGTTTCTTTGTGAATTGTTTTCCAATCTCTCTTCCCAATCTTTTCTAACCTTCTCTGATTGATTCTTATAGTTATCATGCAATATTTTATAATCTACTAATTGTTCATTTTCTAATAGCAGCTTCTGTTGTAGATTCTTCTAAAAGCTTTACCAGTGCTGGCCTTTCATTTAGGACCCCCCTCATTTCCTTCTCTTTGTCTGTACTCTGATATCAATCCTTGGTAGGGAAGGCAATCTCTAGCCTGCAGTCCAAATTAATTATTGGCCTCTTCCAATTCTATTACCTTTCCCTCTCTAATTATTTGCTCCCAATACCGTGGTTCCTTTGCCAGTTTTCGCCAATAAATTCCAGCCCCCTCTTGCCTGTTGTCTGTATCCATAATTGCAGTCATCCCTATCAGCAGCAGAATTTCCATTCTCCATTCCTTTGTTGGCTATCCATTAACCCTTTTTACCCTAGCCCCCCCTAATACTGTAACTGGGACAACAGTTGATTGCTGGAGGGTTGCCATTTTGTTTGATAGTCAATATTTTTCCTGGGTGCTATTCTAAATCTCTAGCTAGCATGCACACTATGCAAATCTACAGTGTACATAGTGCCAGACATATAAACCTATGCAAACTGTGAATCTACTCTGCATGCAAGACCATACCTTTTAGTTTGCAAGCGTGGTCCTAACCTCTGTCCTCCATTTCAGAGTGCTGCTGTTATCAAAGGAACAAGTACCCTGGCCTCAAAAGAGGGCAACAGGTCATCAGAGATCTGTACCTCCCCACATGATCCACAATACTGGACTCAGTAATTAGACTAGAACTGCCCAACTAGTTATGAGACACAGAGTGATAACAATCCGTTTGTGATCCAGATGATCTCAATCAGCTAGTGACCCTGGCACTGGAAGAGGTCATGGGAAAAGCTGGCAGTGAGAGGCCAATACCAGCTCACTCATCATGAGTGAAAGGAGGTAACCCAGCCCAGTACATGACACCCAGCAGAAGTGGGTATTATAGCACGCAGAGTGTGCACCAAAGTGTACCCACGAGGCAGAACATTCATACACTGAGGCTGGATCTGTTACATGCATAAGACCTTGCTTTAGTCACATGACCAGTATTTTTGGGATCATGTACATGTCAGGCTACCACAATATGTAAAGTGGTAGAGCTAAGGATGTCCACAAAATAACCTCTTTTAACTGGCTGTCATTCATGTGGAATTAATGAACAATGAGTTAAAGAAATACTAAATGGGCAGTTGGTACTGGGGGGGGGGGAGCAGAAGTCTGCTGTTGCACTGTTGTACCTTACCAGTGGGCCGATGAGTTAAACTAATTTATAAATGCTTTGATTTACATTTTTCTCAAGAAAAAAGGTAACTATCATGTTTATCTTAGGCATGCCATTTCACATCTGACAATAAAGATAAGAACATTAAAAAAGCAGGTCATGCAGTTAAGAAACAACTTAAAAATCAGTTTTATAGCAGATATATACTGAGTAATTGCACCTAAGCTTGTCCAGATACTTATGTTTTATATAACTTACAGGTGTAATCCTCTTAGTACTTTGACACCTGGCTATCCATCATCTCACATAGAAGTACCGCGTTTTTACAAGTTCTGTGGGGGGTGGTAATGTTGCTACAGAGATGGTCTGTTAATGCCATAGTTTAATTAAAAGTAACCTGCCGTGTCCCGTTCCACTAAGTGAGTCAGTTATGACAGCAGTTCATTTAATTTGGAGTAATGCAGTCAACAGTGTATGTATTACAGTTTTCCATCCTAAATGGTACTTACAATATTTGGTTCCTCTTTCCTTGCACAATTGCGGCTCTTTTGCAGCAAGTATGAACAGATGAAGATAGTCTGGCAATGTGAACCTACAGCACATATTTTGATACTGAGATCAAATTTTAGTTTGTACTTTTGGGAAGATTAAAAAAGTAAACGAAAGTAACTGCTGTGAGAAGTGAAAACAGCCTTTTATGTTCTCACTTACTGTTAAATGTTGAATGGATTTCACTTGTCAGATGAGATGTTTCCTGACACCATAGTCATGTGCTTATTATGAACTTTTGGGCAATCATCCATGCACCCTTTGTATGTGATACCCTGCATTCTTAGATGAAGGCTAGACTCATTTAGTCACAGATTCAAGCATATTCATAAAAATATCTTGTAGCGGTAGAGAAAGATTCTCATTTAGGATTAGAGTGGAATTCAGACAAGAACAGCCTTTGTAAAATGGCAGAATTAAACTTTTATAAAATAACTGAAAACAACTAGTGTAGCTTTCAGTCCTCTTCAGAATAAAAATAAGTCAAAACTATCAAAAACAAATATATAATGTAGGGGTGATTTCAGACCTAAAATTGGTGTTTTTAATATGTGCACATTGAGGCATAAAACTGGTATTCTACAGTTGATTTTTTTCCATAAAATTCAAGATGCCTGGTTCTTTGTTTTCTCTGAGGACAGGAGAAAGAATCCAATGGTATTTTATAGACACTAATTTTCTAATAGATGACTACATCTTAAATTATTTTGGAGCGATAGGCTTTTAAAGGAAAGCACTAAAATAGCCTAAAACAGACAATATTCAGCGGACAAACTTGAAAATGCTCAACAGTTAAAGGGTTACATGTGCCATAGAATCATAGAAAATGCAAGGCAAGTGGGCTATGTTGTCGCTTTACACCTTGCCATTATCCATCCTTACACCTTACCTCCTGAAGAATGTCTGTGAAGTATCCATCCTTACACCTTATCTCCTGGTGAATGTCTAGGGATTATCTAGTCTTAGAGCTTACCTCTTGGTGAATGTCCAGGGAGTATCCATCCTTACACCTTACTTCCTGGTGAATGCCTGGGGAAGGGGATATACCCCCAGCTATTCATGTTGGGGATGAATTTTTAATAATCATCCAGTTGTCTAAATTCATTCTTAAAGGGAGCTAGTGTGTTACATTACTTGATCGGTAGTGGATGTTTATTCCATAGAAGTGATAGTCACGTGACAAATCTGCCTCTCCACAGCGATTTGTTTATTTGTTGAAGCTGGTTCAAATCTCTAGTTCTAGTGTTTGCTAATTTGGTGGAGACATAAGAGGTCTTGGAATGCCTGATCCCTAGTAACCCAAAAAGCAAAGCTTAAAATCACCCTTTTGGAGTCTATATGATAACGAATACAAAGACAGAGCCTCCAGCCTCTCCTGGTAGCTCAGGTTTTTTGGTCCATGATCTTCGGCATTCAAAACCTCTAGGGTCTGTTCAAATGCCTGATATGTTTAGTGTTCTATGATGGGCCTGATCAGTGCAGAAGATACGGGGGTAAGGAGATATCCTTAGAAATCAGCTGCACCAGTTACAAGGGTTTCCTAACCACTGATACAACAGATGATCAAAGGAGTGGGAATTGCCTATTCATGTTCCGAGGTATCTCACAACATTGTCATTATGGAGTGGAGTGCTGTCTGTACTATAAGCTGAGTTGAGGGTTAGATTACCAGATGCAACAATATTGTACTTTTTAGCATTTGGTTTTAGACAGTTTTCTGTGCACCAGCTATTAACATATCTATGTTAAAGTTAAAGCTTCTGCATGTCAGATGACACCAGTTTACAATCATCTGCAAAGTTGGTTAACGAGAGATCCCCATTTTTGATTTGAACGTAGATTCATAGGTTCATAAGTATATACTAAGCTAATGACCATCAGGGCCTTTATAAGCCTAGCCACACAACCAAACCCAATTGCATCCCCTAGTAACATGTGCATCTTAGTTGGGGTGGTATATTTGTTAGGAGGTGGTGAAAATGTTATGTTGGGGGAAATGTTAGTTAGGGAATGTTTACTGTCAGCCTCTGTCTATAAGACACTTGGGAGCCAGCCCTGGGATGAATTTGTGATTTCCTATCGAATGGTCAAGGTTACATTTGAATAGGGTTAGGGATTGACTCTGCTTCACATAGATGAGGAACCTATTCCAGAGCATGGGGATTCTTTGAGTCATATATCTGTCTTACCAGCATGTTCTAGTTATGTAGCATAGTTCAAATTCTGGATCTACTGTTTCTGGTGCCTCTTGTTTTGTGTATGTACAAAAGCTCCATTAGGGCTGGATCTAAGGATGGTTTATATGACAAAATACAGATTGCCTCTCAACAAGCTGTAGGAGACAGAATATACAGACAGGGCTGTACAGTGACCTGTATAGGACAGTGTGTTAATACCCTGGATTCTCTTAGTGAGGAACCTCTGTGGGCATTCCAACTGTTGCATATGCTTAGCCAGCTACATGCCAAAGGGGACATTATACCCAATAATGGGTCTGATAAGGAACAAGTAGAGTGGCAGTATAAGTTCTTTAGACGTGGATTCCATATACTTACTTATAAGTTGGGCAACATAGAATGATTTTCTTACTGCCCAGGCTATGTGTTGGTCAAAGGCCAGATTATTGGCTACATATGTTCATATATCTCTAACGACCACGTCAACCCTTAGGGATGTCTTATCAATGGAGTAATTTGTTTGGGTAGACATCTTCCCAAATGGCACTATAATCCACTTCTTTCCACTGAGTTTTAATCTGTGATATAGGCACCAGTCATTTTGTCTGTGTTAGATCCCCTTGCAGGATATTAGTGTCAGGTGGGGAATTTATGATAGCTCAGAATTTGCAGTAGTCTGTGAACTTGGTGTCCCAGAGGCCCTTGAAATTAACCTCTCAGAAGTAGATGCCAAACAGGAGTGGGCTCAGCACACAACCCTGTGGTACCTGAGCGACTCAGCCAGCAATCCTGTAAGTCAGAGAAATATATGCTAAATAGCAGATATCCTAGTATGGATCCTGGAAGTACTCCACTGGTCACCTTCATGCTCTCTGAGGATGCACCTGTCAGCCTCACTGTGTGGGATCTGACCCTCAGCCAGTTTGCTATCCACCTAACTACATGGGGATCAGTTCGACGCACATTTAACTTGTTAATTATGATAGCATGTGGTGTTGTATCAGTTGCTTTGGTAAGGTCAAGATGTGCTGTATGGACAGTATGACCACTGTCCATAGCTTGTGTTAGTCTCTCAAACAAGTTTACCAGAAGCATTAAAAAAGCCAAACCACTGGGGATCAAGTCTTATAGGTCACTTACAACACTTTCCATGGACAGATGAGGCTTGTCAGGCTAAAGAGTCTGAAGTTTCTGGGGTCCATGGTGGGGCTGTCCTTGTGGAGTGACATCACAATTTCTGTGCACTAAACCTCAGGGACAAAGTCAGTATCTGAGCTCAGGTAGAATAGCTGTAAGAATGGGTCACCTGGCACATGTTTAAGAATGGGTCCCCCGGCACGTTTGCTGCAGTTCAGCAGGTAGGCGGGTATGTTATCAGGTCTTAGGATGTATTTTTTTGTTTTGGAAAAGTACCTTTAGCAAGTGTTCTTGTGTTATGATTCAGATGTCAAAATCCTTTGGAATATGTGGGTTTTGAAGAGTCTCATGGGTGAAATTTGCACTGAATTTGATAGTTTATATATCTGTGATATCCACTAGATCCAAGTGGGCGATACCATTTTGAATAAGTTTGGAGTGATGTTGGGTGTTATTTCTTAATTTTCTGACCGAGGTAAAAATGATTTGTAATTATCCATAAGTTTGGAGTGATGTTGGGTGTTATTTCGTAATTTTCTGACCCGGGTAAAAATGATTTGTAATTATCCATAAGTTTGGAGTGATGCTGGGTGTTATTTCTTAATTTTCTGACCCGGGTAAAAATGATTTGTAATTATCCTTATCTTCTTATGCTGATCTAAGTTCATGAGAGGCCTTTTGCTTTCCTGATGGTATCTTTCACTACCTGTAATAATTGTTTTATGTCTATGTTGATTTGTGGGTCTTCAGTTTTGCAGTGCATTCAAAGAAGGGCATACCAGTGAGAGAGTGCATACAGATTCTATATTTGTAAGGACCAGGTCGATAATATTTTGTCCTCTCCTGCATTCTTTAACTTGTTCACACCTAAGTGGTGTGGAATGCCATGCCTCTGGCAGCTTTACACACATCTTGCATTCAAGAGCATTTTGGATAAGTAAAAGTAAATATGTGAAGAATAACAGCTACTGAAAGTGTACTCATTACAATGTTATCAGTAAGTATTCTCTGCAGTGATAATAGTCAGTGCTTTCATAGTCTTTCCATAAATGCTTTAATAGATTATAATGCACTCAAACCCAAAATTATATTTTTTGCTAAACTTTCACACACAATTTGTCATATTTTGGAAACTGTATACCCTAGGCTTATAGTGTTATATCATTTTCGTTAACCAGATATAGGTTTTCACATGACAACAAGAAATTCCTCCATGAGCGCATGTTTATTGAGATATTTACATGAACATGAAAATACATGCTCAATTGTCTAATTAGCAGTATAAATAATACTGGATATTTCTCAAATTTTTCAAGTCGTAGTGCAAATTTGAAATAATGTTTTCTTCAAAAACATCTAAGGTTTACCTGATGTCATGCAATAGTTTGTAAGTGGCTTGTTCTTCGAAGTATTACGTAATTATGGAAATATTGTTTATTTTCATAAATAATAAACAACTAGCAATTTATTAGGTGTAGTGTGATATAAATGGACATTGACAATGAATTTCCATGTCTCAAACCATGCCATATCAAACCATATTGCCTCAATAACATGTAGGGCTCTCGATTATGAAAATATGAACCATTAAAAGGAAGAACCAAGATTGCCTGGAAAGAAGAGGGTAACCACATGATCTTTAGAAGGGAGACTGGCATAATGATTGAGATATTTGTCAGACACGAGGTGCAGGGTTTGATTCTCACATGGGTTAATTGGCTAGGCTTAAAATGGCCCACAAGGGCAGTTAGCCTAGTACTAATCTATGAACCTATAAATATGAAAATGTTACTAATATGATGAACAGTGATTCATTTCTGTACTATGGGACATCCTACTTTAACACTGTTAAGGAAATAAAATTCAATTAAATAATTAAACAGTCCTGAGAGAGTTTCAAAATGCATTAGAAATTACACATGTGGGAGACAGAATCAAAATCAGTAATGTCTCCCCGAACAAATATATCCAGGTATTTTTACAAGAAAATAACAAGTGTTATCTATCGGTCCACAGCCAGCATCCAATAAAAAGTTGTTTACTACTACGATCTGTAAATGTAGTTATTCATTACAACAGTACTAAAGATCTAACATGAAATACATCAATGTGCTAAAAATAGTTTAGTTAAAACATTCTTTTCCCAACTCAGCTTTAGTAATGTTACAATGGTGAAATGTTCTCATGAGAAACTAGAAGGAATGCAATCTTAAACAGACTAGCTGATGCATATTAATCCATTCACTTGTTCCAGCTATCTAGCAGTTTCAACAATATTCGTAAACGTGCAGAGACATAATACGTCACATACAGTTTTACTTCCTGCTTTACTTCAGTATGAAGTTTAACCCTTTACAACAGTCTTGGTGTTATTTTGTAAACAACTCATTGGACTTTCTAATATTGTCTTTTATTAGTTGCTATGTCACTTAATAAATAAAGCTAGGTCCCAAAAAGATCTGGATGCCATTAGGAGGTATGGATGTGAAATGGAAGTATTCAAAAATGGCATTATAGGCTTGAATGAGTTAACAATATGGTCTAGGGAGCTCCATGTTGCATCTGTCACTATAATGGCATCTTAGAACACATTTTTTTCTTGAGTTTTACATGATTCAGTTGGAGTTGTTCAGATATCAACTAGTATTCTTTAAGTTTTGTAAAGCAAGATATATGTTTAGTTAAATTTTCTTTCTTATGTGTTCTGCATTTCAATGCTTATTTGTTAGTGCTTGAGAAACTTCATTTGCATTCAGTGCATTTTCTACTATTTCTGTACACTGACATTCTTGTTCTCTGTTTAATGTAATTGAAAATATAACAATTGCCTGCCTCTGTTGCTTCTTTTATATACCAGTGTACAGTTCAGTGTTTCAGCACACTTACGTCTGGCTTTGTGGATGCTGCTCTTTTTTGCAATGTTTAATTTTGTCCTTTATATCTATATAGTGCTTTCCATTACAGATATTTTTCCTGAATAACATACATACTACATTAATTGCTTTCAATGCCTTTGTTTACTGACAGCGCTATAGTTTGTGCGCCTTCATTGCTTCTGTTTCTTGACAATGTTTTGTAAAGATCATGAAACTTGTAGTCGCTTTTGGTTTTAGCATTGCATATTAGCTACACTTTATGTTTACATTATTCGATCAGCTTAACTGGTTGTCTGTAGCTCCATTTGCTTTGCCATAACTTAGAAAAGATCAGTTTGGATTGGTCTTCCTATAAAATTAACAAACACTAAGCAAGTAAAAGAAATTCAGATCAAAGCAGAGCCCCAGTGAGAATAGTATGCATACGTTTCCTTATGGTAGAACAAATGCCAGAATACATCTCTCAGATGGAATCCTGTACCCCATTAACCAAGTCTGTTTATTCAATGCAACTCTAAATTGTGGGTCTGGTTTAGATGTGGGATTTGAGCCTGGATTAACAGCCATATTTATATTTTTTTGTAATGTTATGACACTCTAGGACACCTCTGTTTTTACATTCACAAGATTCCGTTTTATGGAACAGCTGGAGGACGATTAAGAGATATAATTCTGTATGTTTTATTAAAAATCTTCTAATTAAAAATACATGCCAGACAGGGAGGGACCATCTCTAAAGAAGACCAAGTAATCTGAATATAACATAATTGTTTAACTTTGGAGATAGGATGCTAGTAAACTCTCTGAACAATAAATGTTCAAGGGCCATGTATTCTGGAATGCCCTGTATTTCTGTAGAGGTTACCTTGTGAATATTTGACTGCATAAAGGCTATGTTGTTTAAATAAGTTGTTGTCTTGTGAATGGCTGTCATGAAAATACCCAAAAAAGTGCAGTTGACTTTTCAAAGTCATTTAAGGTGGCAGAGGCAATTTTAAGGAAAAAAACCTACAACAGTTTCCCTGGGTTTAGTGGTGTTTAGAAAAAAAATTATTATGGGTATGAGAGACCTGGTTATGGGCAAAAAGGTTTAAAAAAGTAAAGACATAGGGTATCTGCATGTAGTGATAAAGATCAAAAAAGGCAAGTATAATGTTCTGAAAGATTTGCTTGGAAAGTCTAGTAAGACTGGATGTTTGACAAATTATACCCTGAATTACTGGCCAAGTACATGGTGGGTTGTGACATCCGTGCCCTGGCCCAGAAATCAAGGAGCCTCAATCCTCACCACTAACACCAGTGAGGGGCATCTCATATAGGAAGAAAGGATAACAAATACACACAGTAAAGTGCAATTTCCCTTAAGAGTACACAGAGATCACAGTCAGTCTGGGGCTGGTCGCTCCCTTGCTCTCCAGGTCCCCAATAAGACTCCCCACTGGCACAGCTATAGGGTCCAGATCTCAGCCTAGTGGGCAAGCTAAAACCTCCAGCACCCTCTCTGTCCAACCAGTGCTTCGTGTCCCTGCCACACACACACACACACACACACACACACACACACACACACACACACACACACACACACACACACACACACTCACACTTTGAGAAGAGTTTATACAACCACACAGACACTCCTGGAGAAGGCTGGCACAGGTTCTCCAGTTGTGCCCCTTTTCCCCAGACTATACGTTAGTACCAGCTGCCACCACCCACTATTTATCAGCTACTCAAAGGCCCTTAAAAGGGTGTCCAAATATTACTGTGCAATATTATCCAGTTGGTAGTACAGCCCCAGTAGTGGCTTTGTACAATTTTACCAAAGGCATGCAAGTACTCTAAAGAGCTTAAATTTTCTCTACAAAAACAGCCAAAGTTGAAAGGGTTTAAAAATATTTAATAACAAATGGTCAAAACACAAGACAATACTTTTTACTACGCAGTGATGGTCAAGAGTTCAGAGATCACAGAGAAATACTTAAAATAATGCAGTAGTACAGTTCTGATATCACAGAGAAACAGTCTAATCTTTCTAGTTTCTAGCTATTTCTAAGATAAAACACAAGTCTAAGATAAACTTACATATAGAGCAAGACAGTGCTGTTGAGTTGGATGGTCAAGACAAAAATGTTTAATGCTCTCTGATTCTCTCTGTTTTTAAAATCACATTCGTGGTTAACATTACATCATTCTTCACAATTCACTGGGGTCCCAGGCTAACAGAAACTACATTTACATTCTTCACCTCTGGGCAGAAACCAGAGCAATAAACGACATTGATGCATGCAAATTCTGGCCATTAACTCTGGCCCTAAAACAATAGGCAGGATGCCTCACTCTAGACTTACTGGCTCTGAGTTTTAACATTAAAGGGTCACCACATGCTTTACTTGGTCAGTAGAGTGCACTGTTGTTACATTTTTTCCAATTCCACACGTAACACTATTTTTACCATTTACGACAAAAAGCCTGTGGTTTACATTAATATTTACAGATGACATAATTATCTCCAAAATACTATTTGGCTAAGCTGGCAGACTTCATCTATCATCACCCAATCTTAACATATCTCCCCCCATGGAGAACTCAAGCTAGTTTTTCAAGTGACCCTTGAGAAACGCTGCTTGAAGGAGTTAGGTCTATCTGAGTATACCTTACCTCATTCCCTGTCTTGACAGCCCATTTGCATTGAAATTGCTAATCCCACTGCGGTGCTGCACAGACATACCATATGCTTGCAACAGTAGGCTCCATCTAAGCAACTTGGCATTTTGCTGGCTGACTCTGTTTAACCATGTTAGGGGGTTGCGATCTGTCATAACAGTGAATTTCATTCCATACAGACAAGGCTGACGTTTCTGCAGTGCCCACACCATGGCTAGACATTCCTTTTCTACAGCTGCATAGCATTCCTTCCTGGGTTGGAGCCTACGACTGAGATAAACCACTGGGTGCTCTTCCCCCTCTGAAGAAATCTGGCTAAGTACAGCCCCCACCCCATGGTTCAAAGCATCCACCCATACAACAAATTCTTTTGCTGTAATCTGGACTGGCTAACACAGGAGGTCCTATCAAAGCTTCTGGAATGCATGCTCACATGCTGGGGTCCACACTACCTTATCTGGCCTGTTCTTCCTTGTCAGGTCTGTGAGGGGAGCAGTTATGGTACTATAATAGAGTGGCCTAATGGTTAAGGTGTTTGCCTTACAAACACAACACATGTTTGGTCTGAGTCTCATAATAATTTGCTAGCTTAAAAATGGCCCACAAGGGCAGTTAGCTTAGTACTAATCTATGAATCTATAATCTATGAATCTATAACACAACTGGGGATGAACTTTCGGTAGTACCCTGCTTCCCCTAAAAATGCCCTCACCTGCTTTTTGGTAACAGGTGCAGGCCATGTCTGAATGGCTTCCACCTTGGCAGGTTCTAGCCTTATCTTACCACTCCCCAATCTATGTCCTAGGTAGGAGACCTCTGCCATACCCCCCCAACATTTGCGTGGCTTAATGGTCAGCCCTGTCATCTGTAGTCTGCCCAGCACCTCCCTGACATGCTGAAGGTGGCCAGGAATGGCTGTAGATGGCAATACCATCTAGGTAAGCAAGGGCAAACCCTCCTGCTCCTGTTAGGATATGATCTACCAGCCTCTGGAAAGTTGCTGAGGCATTCTTCATCCCAAAGGGCATCTTTGTGAACTCATACAAGCCAAAAGGAGTTACAAAGGCTGAGTTCTCTCTAGCACTGGGAGTCAGGGGCACCTGCCAGTAACCCTTGGTAAGATCAGTGGTTGTAAGATACTTAGCCCCACCCAGCTGGTCTAGGACCTCATCTGTCCTAGGCATGTGGTAAGCATCTGACTCTGTGTAACTATTTAATTTTCTGTAGTCCACACAGAACCTGGTGCTGCCACCCTTCTTTGGCACCAGCACCACTGGGGAGGCCCAGGGACTGTTGAACTCTTGAATCACCCCTAGTTCCAACATCTCCTGTACCTCCTCCCTCAGAGTCTGTTTGACTTTCTCAGGCACTCTATAACAGGCCTGCCTAATAGGCCTTTGGGGTCCTGTATCCACCTGGTGCTGCCCCAGGTGGGTGCACCCTGGTTTCACAGTGAACATGTCCTCAAACTCCTGCAACACTGCTCAGATTTCTCGAACCTGGGTAGGAGATAACTGCTGGGACATTGCTACCCCTTCCACTGAGGTGTCAGCCCAAGCCTCACTGAGGAGATCAGTCCCCAGATCTCCCTCAGACTCCCCCTGCAATCCACTGCAAATGATCAGCACAAGGGCCTCCCTATCATGATAAGGTTTCATCATGTTAACATGATACAACACTTTGTGCCCCTGCCTTCTGCCTAGCCATTCCACCATGTAATTAACATCACTTACCTTTCTTACCACCTTGTAGGGTCCCTCCCAAGCTGCTTGCAGCTTGTTGTGTCTGACAACAATGAGAACCATTACCTGCTGCCCTACAGCATACTCTCTAGCTTGAGCATTCCTGTCATACCACACCTTTTTCTGTTGTTGGGCTTCTGCCAGGTTCTCCTGGGCCAAGCCCATGAGTTCCCTGAGCCTTGTTCTAAGGTTTAGGTCATATGCCACAACAGACACCTTGTGAGACTCGCACTCACCTTCCCACTCATCTCAAATTAAATCTATAGGTCCCCTCACCCTATGCCCATACAACAACTAAAATGGAGAAAAACCTGTGGATTCATGGGGAACCTCTCTGTAAGCAAACAGATTGGGCAAATATCTGCACCACTCCCTCTTAAACTGATCTGCAAATGCCCGTGGCATGGAATTGATTGTAGAGTTTAACCTCTCAACAAGACCATTAGTCTGCGGATGGTAGAGGGTGGTCTTCATGAGCTTCACCCCACAGGACTTCCACAGACAAGCCAGCAGGTCTGAAGTGAAATTGGCACCTCTGTCAGTCAGTATTTCGTTTGGGACACCTACCCTGCTGAAAATCTCTAACAAAGCATTTACCACCTTCTCGGCCTCAATGGAGGACAAAGCCACTGCCTTAGGGTATTGTGTAGCATAATCCACTACCACTAGGATATACTTTTTCCCTGTGGAACTTGGGGTACTCAGAGGACCGACAATATCCATAACTACCCTCTGAAATGGCTCCTCAATCACAGGCAAAGGCATCAAAGGAGCTCTCCTGCCTTGCCTACCTTTTGGCACTGCTTACAGGTCCTGCAGTACCCTGTTACATCTCTGGAAATTCCAGGCCAATAGAAGTTCTACATAATACGCCTCTTTGTATGTTTTATGCCCATATGACCTGCAAAGGGAATATCATGGGCTATGGCTGGAAGTGCCAGATGGTAGGCTCTAGGCACTACCAACTGCTGTACTCTCTCACCTCTAGCCCTCCCTCAGGGGTCCACTCTATGTATGGTAACCCTTTGTCCCCGTATACAAATTCCCCCTTTCCTTGAGAATCTGGTGCCTCCCTAGCTAGCTGCCTCAGGCCTTGCAATGCCGAATCTGAGAGTTGAGCCTGTCTCAACTCTCTCCTTGTAACCCTTCCCAGTTCCCCTTCAACAGGAAGTCTGGCATCCTCTGACAGTGGTGCCTCACTGTCAGTCTGAGAACTCCTATTCACCTTTATCTTTGCAGTCACTCTGTCCAAGGGACCATCAGTATCCTCAAGCAGTTGTGGCTTACCTTCAGTCTCACCACTACAGGGTAGCTCTCTCCATGAAATAACCACCTCACCAGTCCTGGCTGCAAGTATGCAGTCTGTCTGGGTCTCCCCCAGGCTACCAGACTTACCTGCTTGTTTCCAAGCCTGACTGCATGTAACTGCACAAGCACAGGGTACTGCACTATCAAAATCATTCCCTAGCAGGACATTTGCAGGTATATCCTCAAACACACCTACTTGCTGCCTTCCTTTTCCACCCTCCCAGTCAAGATGAACCCTACACAAAAGTATTTGGAATGGGATCCCTCCTAAAGCCCTGACTGGAGTAGACTGCCCAGGCAAGTAGTGATCCTGTGTAACCATTGCAGGCTTTACAATGGTTATATCAGAGGCTGTGCCTCTCTTGGCAATGGCCTCTTTGCCATTCACTACAATATGATATAGCCTCTGGGGGTAGTTTGGTATCCTTGTTGTCCCAAGACAACATACTATTGGCATTTTTTTCTTTCCCACTTACTGGCTCCCTCACCTTTTGTTCCCCACCTTGCCTCCGTGGAAACCTGTATGCCACATGGCCCTACTGGTTGCATTCAAAACATTTAACCCTAGCTCCTGTACCTGTACCTAGACTAGTGGCTTCCCCTGCTACTGGTAGATTCTGTTGGGGCAGTCTGTGCTGCCCACCCTGGGTTCCTTTAGACCCATGATCAGTACTGGGGGGTCCCTTTCCTGTGCAGGGCTGCCTTGCTTACCAGGTATAGGTCTCCCTTCTTCCCAAACTCACCTGAAGTAGCACAATGTCTATCAGCTAACCAGATCCTCATGTCCTCAGGCAAAGTGCTAGGGGGTTGTTCCCTCACCAAAAGGTCTGACAGCCCTTAAAAAGTGGTGACCTGACATCCACTCACCCACCTATGGAAATAAGTGCCCAGTTCAGCAACATATTCACACACACTTTCATCTGCCTTCCATTTATGCTCACAAAACTTTTTCCTATATGTTTCAGGTGTTAGCTTACACAATTCTAACAAGTGATTTTTAACAGCAGTATAATCAAAACATGCAACGTCAGACATTTCTGACAAAACAGTTACAGCTTTACTAGAGTAAGGGGGGTCAGGAACCATACCCAGAACCTTTGGTCAACACCATACTGTTTGCATACCCTCTCAAACATATGAATGAAACTATCAAAATTATCCCCCTCTTTAAACTGCTGAAGAAATTTACTGACCTTTTGTGCTTCTGGGGTCCAGTTACTCCCTTCACCATTACCTCTATGACTCTGGCAAAGAGTCAGCATCTCCTTCTCATGCTGCCTCTGCCTCTCCTTTTCCTCAGCTTCCAGGTGTAGCAGTTTCTCATTCTCCTCAGCCTGCAAACATCGCAGTTTCTCATTCTCCTCACTCTCTACATGCCTCAGTCTCTCAGCTGCTTCTATTTCCACATGCCTGGCCTCCAAACCAAATCTCTTTAGCTCCAGATGGATTTTTAAGTCATCTGCAGAAAGGTTGAGCTGTCCATTCTCTGAGGCTATTATATCTCCACCGCCAGTCTGATTGTCCCCCTGGTTGCTGTTTTCTGATACAGCTGTAACCAAGGCTGCAATCAGGTCTGCCTTAGTCAGGTTTCCATGCACCAGTCCCATAGCCTGGCACATCTCCGCCAGCTGGCCCCTTGTCAGCTTTCCATACTCCTCTGCTGACATGCTGCCTGCTCACCCTGACTACCTACACTAACAAAAGAATTAAAACAATTGTGATCTGAACTCTGAGTATTCACTGCGTGGCTGATTTAGCATACAAAACACCTTCAGAGCACACTGTACACCAGCTACAGGAATTCACTCTAACCACACCACTGCAAGCCAATTAGTATTTGCCAACCAATTAATATGTGGTGTGGATATCCCACCACTGCCAAACAATTAATTTATGAAGCCCGTGCCCTGGCCCAGCAATCAAGGAGCCTCAATCCTCACCACTAACACCAGTGAGGGGCGTCTTATATAGGAGGAAAGGATAACAAATACACACAGTAAAGTGCAATTTCCCTTAAGAGTACACAGAGATCACAGTCAGTCTGGGCTGGTCGCTCCCTTGCTCTCTGGGTCCCCAATAAGACTCCCCACTGGCACAGATATAGGGTCCAGATCTCAGTCTAGTGGGCAAGCTAAAACCTCCAGCATCCTCTCTGTCCAACCAGTGCTTTATGTCCCTGCCCAAGTAACCGACACACACACACACACACACACACACACACACACACACACACACACACTTTGAGAAGAGTTTATACAACCACACAGACACTCCTGGGGAAGGCTGGCACAGGTTCTCCAGCTGTGCCCCTTTTTCCCAGACTATACAGTAGTACCAGGTGCCACCACCCATTATTTATCAGCTACTCAAAGGCCCTTAAAAGGGTGTCCAATTATTACTGTGCAATATTATTATCCAATTGATAGTATGGCTCCAGGCTAAAGCTATTGGAGTGGCTTTGTACAATTTTACCAAAGGCATGCAAGTACTCTAAAGAGCTTAAATTATCTCTGCAAAAACAGCCACAGTTGAAAGGGTTGAAAAATATTTAATAAGAAATGGTCAAAACACAGGACAATACTTTTTACTACACAGTGCTAATCAAGAGTTCAGAGATCACAGAGAAATACTTAAAATAATTCAGTAGTACAGTTCGGACATCACAGAAAAACACTTAGTCTAATCTTTTTAGTTTCTAGCTATTTCTAAGAGAAAACACAAGTCTAAAATAAACTTGTATATAGAGCAAGACAGTGCTGGTGAGTTGGATGGTCAAGACAAAAATGCTTAATGCTCTCTGATTCTTCTGTTTCCTACATCACATTCGTGGTTCACATTACATCATTCTTTTAAACTTCCCTGGGTTCACAGGCTAACAGAAACTACATTTACATTCTTCACCTCTAGGCAGAAACCAGAGCAATAAAGGACATTTATGCATGCAAATTCTGGCCATTAACTCTGGCCCTAAAACAATAGACAGGATGCCTCACTCTAGACTTACTGGCTCCGAGTTTTAACATCAAAGGGTCACCACATGCTTTACTTGGTCAGTAGAGTGCACTGTTGTTACATTTTTTCCAGTTCCACTTGTAACACTATTTTTACCATTTATGACAACAAGCCTGTGGTTTACATTAATATTTACAGATGACAGAATTATCTCCAAAATTTTATCTGGCTAGGCTGGCAGCCTTCATCTGTCTTCACCCAATCTTCACATGGGTCATGACATATTAAATACTCTGACATTTCAATTGGCTACAAGATTCTGAAAAAAGTTACTCTGATATTATTGGACATATGTATGTATTTTCTGCATCTTCTTTCTGTTTTTTATTACTTTGGTTTTCACATACCTCATGACATACTGTGCCCATATTGTACCTGAGAAAGAAAAGGAACTTAGAACCACCACTGCATTCAATACTTGTTCATGTCTGCACATGGCAAGATGCCAGAAAATGAACCGTCATACAAATGGTTAAGGTTGAAGCTCAAAGGAATTCACAAATATTAACAATAAATGATAATGATAAAGAGATTGTGTGTTGTAATTGCTTTCATTACATACTAAGCTTTTCCATGCCATACTCATCTTCTCCTCAAGGACGATCAAATACTCCTAGAAGAAAATTCAAGTCAGATGAAAGGAACACTTTGGGACCCTTCTAAACTCTGCGTCCTCTTCCTCTACAGAAGGTAATACAATAAATTCTGCCAAAAATGTTGTAAGAAACTGTATTGATGGGACCAATAAAGTAACAAGCATGTGCCACCAAGCAGAGAAAAATAAACTTGGAGGGTTAGAAGACTTGCTAACTAAAGTCATTAAAGCCAATGGTGAGAAAATTGAAATGGAGAGCCACTAACACATTACCCAACTTTGGAAAAATGATGGAATTCATAAAGGTCTGAGGAATGTCAGTTTCATCACTATGTTTAATAACAGATACATGCTGGTTTCTGGAAATTGTCATTGAATTACCTAGTTGTATACTGCAGAAAAATCCTCACCTAGTATTCTTTTAAACTATAGCCTTCTGATTACTGAATAAATCCCACTGTAATCATAGCATGGATTAGGTCCTTTCACAGGTCAATAAATAAGATCTTCATCAGGCAGATCAAATATGTGACAGAACCGCATCAAGATTTGTATCTGATGTTCATTGTCTTGACAAAGACCTCTGACTGCAACACCTGTGAGGCCCTATGGGAGGTTTTGGAGCAATTTGACCTCTTTAACATATTCATCAAGTCCCTTAGGCTTTTAGTAACCAGATAACCACCAGTATTGTCTATAAAAAGACACTTCATCAACCAAAGTGGGATCAAGCAAGGGTATGTCTTAGACTTTACCTTGTTCTCCATATTTCTAAAAGTTGTATCAATACTCCCAACTACCTTCCTACTAAAACTCTAAAAAATATGGAATGGTTGCAGATCAATGAAGATCTCGACAGTGGCATTCAGACAGCAAAGTTTCTGAGATATCTGGAATTGATTTGCAGTATCCTGATGACTGTACCATTCCTGCTCCCATTAAAGATCATCTGTAGGCTGGTTTACGATGTGCAAATACTTAGCAAATCCAGGATTCTTCATTCATCAAAGAAGTCCTCTTTAGACAGAGGAGCTTGTACTGGTGTTAGAGCGTATTTTTCACAAGTCACATATAGAAAAGATAGTCAGGTCACTGTGACTGAAAATATTTTTGGTAAATGCCTACATGGAAAAAATGTCCTGTTTTAAGAAATGGAAATGTGTAGAGCATCCAAGCCTAGTTTTTTACACACATTCCTTTAGGCAGGATGCCATGCATTTACCAAGATCGGGAAAGAGAATTTTTGCAGCAGATAGTTTGAAATATTTGACAAACACTAGGCAGGATTTTTGCCAGGTTGAAAATTTAAGAGTTCACAGACAGCAACATTTGATGCATCTTTGATGGTTGTTAATGCTTAGAACATTAATGATAAAGTTTTTTTTGGGGGGGAAAATTTGCTACATTCCCACAAGACTGACATTGTTATTGTTTGTGAAACATGGTTAAAGAACAATGACTGGAAGCCAGTTCTGTCAGGATATAAATGTTTTTACTGTAACAAACATTCTAACAAAAAATCAGGTAGAGGTGTTATGATAGGGAATAAAGATAGCTATGAGACCTGTGATTATTACACGTTCAATGACAACACCAACACTATAGACTGCGTAACTGTGACAATAAAGACAACCCTGGAACATATAACAATTGTTGGAGTGTACAGACCACCAAAGTCAAGTGCAGATGACCTAGAGGAATTCATACATTTCTTGCAATCTAACACAGGAAGGAAAAATAATATTACCTAGGGACTTAAATTTACCAGAAACGGACTGGAATAATATTGATTCAACAACATTAGTAAGGAAATTATTCACAGCATATATTCGGGAACAATAATTACTTCAGATTGTTAAAAAAAGTACAGTTTTGTACCTACCATAAATGTAGATGTTCGAGGATCCCATTGCTGCAGTCCTAACTATTGGGTATAGTCCGTGTCCCCAATAAATACCAGAGGCTGATCGGTCGTCGGTCAGCATAGATGAGATCGATGCGTGCCAGGGGGTACTAATCGCATGGACCGACGTCATATCCTCAGTCTTTTCTTGCCCCAGATGTCAGAAGACCCTAAAAAGACAAGGCCCAAAATACCTGCACCAAAAATATGTACAATATATACAAGAATATATACAAAAAATATATATTCGGGAACAATAATTACTTCAGATTGTTAAAAAACTTACGAAGGACCGGAACATACTAGACATTGTTTGGGTTCCTAAAAAAATACTGTTACTTCAAGTCAAGTTTTACCACCGATGTATAGTGATCATAGAGCTATTAAGGTTAATTTTTTGGTAGGTAATTCTGCTAAATAATTCTGCCAAACTGAAATGTAAGCCAATTCACAGTAGCTTAATTACAGATTATATGGAAGCAAAACAGTCACTATGTAAAACTAACTGGAGTGAGGTGTTCAGTGGAAAAACTGCACATGGAATGTGGAAATTTTTGAAAGCGAAATTGAGTGCAAAAAAATCAAAAAAAATTTAACATCAGGATCTAGAAATACAACATAAGGGGGATATATTTCCATAAGAACAAGATACCTGAGTAAGGTGAAAGACAAAAAATATAAGAAATGGAAGAAGAGTCAAACTACCACTTTGAAATCTGAAATAAACAAGCTGGACAAACAAGCATAGTGTGAGACAAGATCAAGAAAAAAATGAAGAAAATTTATATAAAGATATTGAGCATAATGGAAACATTTTTATAGATACATAACGTGGAAGGAGTAAAGACATACAAATTAATAAACTGTGTGCAGATTTTAAAATTTATTCTCAGACACAACAGATTATAGATATATTTACAAAATCTTATGCAAAACAGTTTGGCTCCACAAAGGGGGTGATAAGTTGTCCTAGTGACATCCAGGTAACCTCAGATACTGGAATCAAATTAGATTATACTGAAAAAGAACTCCACAAACTGGATCCAAACAAAGCACAGGAATGAGATGGAATTAGTAATAATGTCAGTAGCATTATATCTATTATTCACCAGGTCACTTAAATATAGGGAGATTCCTTAAGATTGGAGACGAGGGCTTACTAAACCTGGCTTTAAGAGAAAGGGGAGAATGACAAACCCAGTCATATGGACCCTTAAGTCTATTTTCATGCTGTGGAAAAATAAAGGAGAAGGTAATATTGGATAAGTTATTGTCAGAATTGGATACGTTGGGACTTGAAACCATATATTAACATGCATATGTTGAAAATAGATCTATTACTACTTATAACATGATGTTCTATGACAATATAACAGCTATGAATGGAAAATGGTGCTATCATGTAATTTATACAGGTTTAATTCAGCATTTGACAGGGTCATGCACAAAACACTGATCAATAAATTAGTACACCCAGGTATTGATGTACACTTGATAAGATGGATAGCTGCACTGCTTACAAACAGGACATGGCAAGCATCATACAGCAACTGGACAGGTGAAACTCTTGGCTACAGAGTGTCTCATGGGGCTCTGTCCTAGACCCTTACTTGTTTAGATTGTATCTTTCAGACCTGACTTTTTCATCTGATGTTTTCCACAGTCTATATGCGGATGACCTGAAATTGGGTAAACTAATTACACATGTTACAGATAAGGCATTTCTGCAAAAGAACTTGATTAAATTGACCATTTGGGCACAGGAGAATAATACGCTGATAAATACATTAAAACTAAGAATATGTGATCTGTGAGGCATAAATTGAAAGGTGAATATATAATATAACATACAATGACTGAATCTGTAGACTCATTTAAGGACCTGGGTATATGGGTAAACCCAGCTATGCATTTTTCTAATCATATCAACCCATTGGTTAATGATAGTTATAGAACTATAGGTTGTATAAAAAGATTTATAAAGTCTAGGAAATGAGAAATGATGCAGTCATTGTTTGTTAGTTACATTAGACCCAAACATGAGTATGGAATAACAATATGGAAACCTTATAAGAAAACAAGCATGGGTAAACTGGAAAGAATACAGAGCAAATATACCAAGAGCATACATGGATGTGAAAATTTAAGTTATTATGAAAGACTAAAATATATGAACTTGTATAGTGTCTCTTATAGATATCCAAGAGGAGATCTTATTCAGGTAGACAGGGCATTAAGAGACAACTACCTCTGGGAATGTTTGGGGTTATGAAAAAGTAGTACAAAATCATCACACAACCGATGAAGAATATTCTACAGGAATGAGAAGTGTACTAATTGGTTTTCTGAGACAGCAGCTGATGCATGGAACAGACTATCTAATTACATTAAAGCAAGCACTAGTTTAGATATTTTCAAGAACAGCCTGGGTAGTTATTATGGGAACAAGTGTTTTGGTATATTGGCAAACTCAGCATCAAAGTACACATAACAGTACCATTTGCATACCAGCCATTATTCACTTGACATCATCCTGGCTGAATTGTTTCTTACTAAAGAGCATCATTCAAACAGTTTAGGCCTTTCTTACGATGGCGAATTCATTCAAACTCTGGGCTTGGCAATAGGGGCAGCACTAATGCCAGTATTTGTGAATATAGTCCTATGATGGTGGAAAACCTCCACCATTTTTACTTTACTGTTGGATAACTTCTTGGTTAAATATTTTCATTATCTGGATATTATTTTTATTATTCGAAAGAGAAGTAAACAAGAACTAGAAAAATGTATGGATTAGATCTATAAATCCATGCCATTTTTGAAATTCACAATGGACTGAATTTTTTGGGATGTCACGATTATTAAGAATAAGTTGGAGTATAGATACGAAAGTACATTATATAGGAAGCTGATGTAGTCAGCTTTCTGCATCACAATAGAGATCATCTCAGATGGCAAAAAAAAACTTAAAGGACAGATGGTAAGGCTATGGAAACTGCTTTCAGAATACAATGAATTGGCAAAATTAATGGCAATGCTCTTGGAGAGAAAATATCCAGTAGCATTATTGGATGAAATTTGTGAAGAAAAAGTTAAGATATTATACAGATGCTTACCCATAATAAGGAACCCTAATAGTATAGAAGCTCAGGAAAGTACTAGAAATAATTACATTGGTGCCATGGTGATGATTACAACTGTGATGCCCCTGCACAATATCCATAGCTACCCTCTGAAATGGCTACTCAGTCACAGGCAAAGGCATCAAAGCATCTTTCACCTTGTCTCCTGCCTTGTCTACCTTTTGGCACTGCTCACAGGTCCTGCAGTACCCTGTTACATCTCTGGAAATCCCAGGCCAATAGAAGTACTGCATAATATGTCTCTTTGTATGTTTTATACCCATATGACCTTCAAAGGGAATATCATGGGGTATGGATAGAAATGCCAGATGTAGGCTCTGGGCACTACCAACTGCTTTATTCGCTCACCATCTAGCCCTCCCTCAGGGGTCCACTCTCTATACAATAACCCTTTGTCCCAGAATACAGATTCCCTTTCCCTTGAGAATCAGGTGCCTCACTAGCTACCTCCCTCAGGCCTTGTAATGTAGGCTCTAGGATCTGAGCCTGTCTCAACTCTCCCTTTGTAACCCTTCCCAGCTCCCCTTCCACAGGAAGTCTGGCATCCTCTGTCAGTGGTGCCTAACTGTCAGCCTGGGTACTACTACTCACCTCTACCTTTGCAGTCACTCTGTCCAAGGGAACATCAGTACCCACAAGCAGCTGTGGCTCACCTTCAGTCTCACTGCTACAGGGTAGCTCCCTCTCTGAAGTAACCACCTCACCTGTCCTGGCTGCAAGTGTGCAGTCTGTCTGGGTCTCTCCCAGGCTACCAGACCCATATACTCATCTCAAAGTCTGACTGCGTGTAACTACATACACACAAGGTACGGCATTATCAAAATCATTCCCTATCAGGGCATCTGCAGGGATATCCTCAAGCACACCTATTTGCTTGCTTCCTTTCTCACCCTCCCAGTCAAGGTGAACCCCAGCCAAAGGTATTTGGAATGGGCTCCCTCCTAAAGCTCTGACTGGAGTAGGCTGCCCAAGCAAGTAGTGCTCCTCTTTAACCATTGGAGGCTTCACAATGGTTAGGTCAGAGGCTGTGTCTCTCTTAGCCATGGCCTCTTTCCAATTCACTAAGATAGAATATAACCTTTTGTGGTAGTTTGGAACCCTTGTCATCTCAAGACAACCTACTGTTGGCATTTTGTCATGCCCACTTACTGCCTCTCCCACCTTTTGTTCCCCACCTTGTCTCCATGGACATCTATATGCTACATGGCCCCACTTGTTGTATTTATAACATTTAACTCTAGGTCCTGGATGTGTATCTGGACTAGTGGCTTCCCCCGCTACTGGTGGACTCTGTTGGGGCAGTCTGGGCTGCCCAGCAACGGTTTCCTTAGACCCATGAGCAGCTCTGGGTGTCCCTTCCTTGGGCAGTGATGCCCTGCTTGCTAGGTATAGGTCTCCCTTCTTCCCCAACTCATCTACAGTAGCGCACTGTCTATCAGCTAACCAGATCCTCATGTCCTCAGGCAAAGTGCTAAGGGCTCGTTCCCTCACCAAAAGTCTTCCAGCCCTTCAAAAGTGGTGACCACTTACCCACCTATGAAAATAAATTCTAGCAAACAATTCTTTACAACATTATAATTTAAAACATCATCAGACAGTTTGCCAAAAACAGTTACTGCTTTACCATGGAGTAGGGGGGCTAAGAACCATACCCAGAGCCCTTGGTCTACATTATACTGTTTACATACCCTCTCAAACATATGAATACAACTATCAAAATTATGCCCTTCTGTAAATTTTGGAAGAAATTTACTAACCTTTTATTGTTTCTGAGGTTCGGTTACTCCCTTCCCCATTACCTCCATGACTCTGGCGAAGAGTCAGCATCTGCTTTTCATGTTGCCTCTGCCTCTCATTCTCCTCAGCCTCCAAATGTCTCAGTCTCTCTGCTGCTTCTATTTCCAAATGCTTGGCTTTCAACTCAAGTTTCTTTAACTCCAGATGGATTTTTAAGTCCTCTGTGGAAAGGTTGAGCTGTCCATTTTCTGAGAGTTGTACATCTCCACAGCCAGTCTGATTGTCCTATTCTCTGATGCAGCTGTGACTAAATCTGCAATCATGTCTGCTTTAGTCAAGTTGGCATACACCAGTCCTTTAGTCTGGCACATCTCAGCCAACTGACTCCGTCAGCTTGACATACTCCTCTGCTGACATGCTTGCCTGCTCTCCCTGACTAACTAAGCTAACAAAAAAAAAAATAAAACAATTGTGATAAGGGAATAAGGACTTTTCAACCAGAAAAAAGAGGTCATTGTCCCACTGTACTCATCCCTCAGACTCATTATAGAATACAATGCCATGTTTGGTATGTATCTCTCAAGATATCTGCAACAACTGGAAAGGCCACATAAATACCTCACTAAAAGAATCACAGGTCTAAAGCAGATGCCCTACGCTGACCACCTTAAAAAACTCCAGCGATACTCTGTCGCATATCGTCTACTCAGAGGTGATCTCTGCTTAACATACAAGGCCATGTCAAACCCAGAGCTGTTGGACATGCTACACTTAAAGAAATCCCAATCCCTCAGAGCCACACACTCCAGAGATCTAAACCTTGTCATCACAATAAACAAAACATACTGGAGGGATAGGTTCCTGACCCAGAGACTCTCCAGACTCTGGAATAGACTGCCCATACATGTCAAGCAGAGTGCCTCTTTGGCCCTCTTCAAAAGGAACCTTGATGATTGGATGGGAGAAAGGAAATTCACCCCGGGGATCACATCAGTTGTCCTGCTAGACAGGGGTCCAGGGAAGTAAATAGTGTGGGAAGAAATAGCCAGGCAATTGTTATGGCTAGGTTTGTATAGGCCCTAGGGTCGATAGCCTGGTACCAACCTATGAACCTATATGAACTCTGAATGTTCACTGCATGGCTGATCTGATTAAGAGTACAAACACCTTCAGTGACCACTGTACACAGGCTACAGGAATTCAATATCCATACCACTACAAGCCAATTAATATGTGATTTGGCTATCTCACCACTATGACCCAATTAGTATGTGATGTAACCCTCCCACCACTGCCAAACAATTAATATGTGATGCCCCTGCACTAGCCAGTAATCAAGGAGCCTCAATCTTTACCACTAGCACCAGTGAGGGACATGCACATTGGGAGGATAACAAGTACACACACAGTAAAGTACAAGTTCCTTTAAGAGAACACAGTCAATCTGGGGCTGGTTTCTACCTCTTTATCCAGGCTTGAGATGTAGGCTTGAGATCTCAGCTGAGTGGTCAAGCCAAAACCTCCAGCACCGTCTCTGTCCAACCAGTGCTTCATATCCCTGCCCAAATAGCTGACACATACACTTTGAGATTTGATTTATATACAAACACACACACACACACACACACACACACACACACACACACACACACACACACACACACACACACACACACACACTCTCTCCTGGGAAAGGCTGGCACAGGTTTACTAGCTATGCCCCTTCTGCCCAGACTAAAAGGTAGTTATCACTATCACCAACCAGCTCTTTATCAGCTACTATAAGGCCCTTACAAAAGGTGACAAATCTTATTGTGTAATGTTACTATTACCCAAATGGTAAGTGTGACCAAGACTTGAAGGCTATTTAGGAGTGGCCTGTACAGTGTCACCAAATATATATGCAAGTACTCTAGGAGCGTAAATATCTCTCAACAAACCAGCCACAATTAAAAGGTTTAAAAATATTTAATAATAAAAGAACAAGGCAATATTCAATAACTCAACACAGTGACTACAGAGTTCAGAAACACAGGAAATATTTTAAAACAACATTGCAGGGCAGTCTCAAACACCGAAAACATCTAAACTAAAATTACTATATTCCTATCTATCTATAAAATAAATTACTGTAATCTAGTTCCTTACTATTAGCAAGGCAAATCCAGATGACAGGATGTTTCCAGGTCTAAAGACAAATACAAAATGCACAGACTTTCTCTGAGAGATAGTTCTTAAATTAATAACAACATATTACTGCTGGGTCAACCGGATGACGTCACTCTTTGTCACCTCTGCCTTCAGTGCCCAGGCTAACAGAAACTTAAAATTTAGCACCTCTGTCAAAAATATTTATTTCTCAGAAGTTTGCCTAGAACTGGAAGTCGTAAAACAGTTAAACACTTTTACATTGGAAACCTGTAATTATTTCCGTTTCCAGACAATAGAAAAAACCTCTAGCTGTAGACATCCTGTCTCCTAGCTGCCTTGAAACTGAGATAAACACACCCATAAAACTCATCACATTTCTTGAGAGTTTGCAAGTTAACTCTGTATGTTCCAGCCTCTACCATGAAAACATAGATTTGCACAGGCTTATAGTTTTACATTTCTGTTCTTTTTCTCTGGTTACATTCTTGAAGCTCAGTATATAACATACAGTTCAACATACACTTTTGCACCAGTAATTTAATATCCACATAACATATAGTTTTCCTACATTTGTAAGACAAGCCTGTGGATTTATATGGGTTTATATTATAAGCCTATGGATATTATACCTTTAAAATGCAAAAAAGCATTGCAAAAAGTGGCCTTTCTATAAATAGAAGTTGTAAACTTAACATCATCTCCTTTTCTGACATTTTACATCCAAGTAATGTATCTTCTCACTGTTAACATCATAAGTAAACTTTAAAAATGCAGTAGTTACTTCCATCTCAGAAATAAATTCACAAAGTTAGTCAGCATTACCAGCCCAAACCACAAATAAATCATACAGGTATCGAAAATACTACTTGCAGTACTGAAGCAGATCAAGTTTAAAAAGAATCTGGGCTTCCCACCCGAGTAGCACAGCATTAGCAAAAATGGAGGCACATGTGGCCCCCATGGCTACTTCTTGTAGCTATTTAAAGTATTCTCCATCAAAAAAAAAAGTTATTGCAAAGAATCAGTTACATAAAATCAGAAATCAAAGAAGCATTATTGTCAGACAATATTTGAAACTGTGCCACAACCTCATCAAACCAGGGCAAGGCAGGTTTGTGAGGAATAACAGTATACAGATTTTGATATCCAAGGTAACTAATAGACAATTATCAAATTCTGCAATATTCCTAAGTTTGCCCACAAAGTCTTATGAGCCACAAAGAACATGTGAAAAAACATTAAACAACTTAAGTTTCTGATCAATACATTTTGCAAAGGGTTCAGTGATACAGCCTCCAGTAGCAACTATGGGTCTTAATGGTGGACTGGATAAGTTTGAATGGATCTTAGCAATCCCAAAAATTTTTGGAATAACAGGAAAAAAATATGTAACGCATCAAAACAGTTTCAACTGGGAGAAGTACACCACCAATGCTGTATTTAAGTTAAGCCCTTTCATTCCTTTAATAAGTAGAACGGAACTGGATAAAATTCATTACAAAAAAAGTTATATCACACGAGAGAACCAATCAAATCCCCATAGCAATTAGAATCACATCACAATTGAAGTGCATTTCTCATCTTAAAAAAGTTGTACAAGTTAAAGCTAGCCTTTCCTTCCATAATTTAAAATGCATGAAAAATATATGTAATAAACACATAATTCATTAAAATATTCTAAACTGTTGAAATATACACTTAAGATGGAATACTCTTAATGAACTGTTGAGATGCACTTGTAAAGTTACTAACAAATAGTATTTTAAAAATTCTGTTTTCAAAGCTAATAAACTACTAACTGAAATTCCTTCATTTATTCCTGGACACTGTGTATCAAGCAAAAGTACCTGCCAATATATTTGTTAACTGGGAAAATCCGACTAGGAATGAGCCAATTTTCAGTGGAGGCCCAGGGAGACATGCTCCAGATGTATGTCTTAGTAACGTGGGAGGAAACCGGAGCACCCAGAGGAAACCTACAAAAATGCATGGAGGACATGCAGACTCTGCACAGAAGGCACCCAGCTGAGAATCGAACTGGAGAACCCCTTACTGTGAGGCGGCAATACTAACTGCTGAACCGCTGCGCCGTCCTGGTGGAGATCTCCCTATATTCCAGAAATGAAGACCGATTACCTCCCTTATCATTCTTAATTACTTTTCTAAGATACAAAATGCAAATTTCTTGAAAGCAGTACAAGTAACTGAATGACTAAAAAAGTGTGTTAGTTTTATCCTTTCTCCTTATTGCAGATACATGTTGGTATATTTTTAAGGGAATTCCCCATCTTTACTATATAAAAAGATGTACATGACAAACAAAGTGCAACATATATCACCTCCTTAGTACTGCAATCAAAATTCCCTGCTATAGAAAATACTCTGTTAAAATTCCATATAGTTACATAAGTAGTCTATATAGGGTGTATATCGCATCATTGAAGACTGCAAACATCGAAGTGCAAAATATTCAACTGAAGACATCGAGCTGGGAACATCGAAATGGGGAAAAAACACACTTGTGGAGTGTAGGTAAAAAAAAATTGCTCCATGCAGGAGGGCAAGACCCCCTGCACCCCCACCCCCTGCCACTTAAATATACTACTTTGGAGATTGCATGTCAGTGGACTACAGTGCAGAAATGGAAGATTTCCGTTCCCTACAGTGTAGTGCAATCTCGGAGTTGGTATATTTAAATAGCGGGGGTGTGGTGGGCACACCCTTCATATTTCATATCCCTGTTGGGTATTCCCATTTCCATCATTTCAATGTTTTGCTCTTTCGATTTCTTTGCTTCGATGTTTGCAGTCTTCGATGATGTGATATAAACCCGTCTCTCTCTCTCTCTCTCTCTCTCTATATATATATATATATGTATATATATATATATATATATATATATATATATATATGTGTGTGTATGTGTGTGTATATATATATATATATATATATATATATATATATATATATATATATATATATATATATATATACACACATATATATATATATATATATATATATATATATATATACATATATATATATATATATATATATATATATACATATACACACATATATATATATGTACCTGCACTCTTTGCAGCCTCCACATTTTTTTTTATTTTTCCCATTTGACCATCCTGTTTTTTTTCTGAAAATAATCTTTGGTTTGGTCCTAATTTTTCTGTTAGTTCAAAGGTTCTCAACACCCATTTCTTAGTTTTGTTTCTATTATACGTCTAACTGTTAGTGAATACTAATCATAAGTTGTGACATTCACCCTCTGAACCTGTAATAAAGGAGCCTGAATCCTCACCACTGACACAGAGAGAGTACCTCTCTAGCCCTCTTTAAGAGGAACCTGGACGACTGGATGGGAAACAGAAAATACATTTCTGGGATCCCACCTGTATCCCTGCTGGACAGGGGAAACAGGTGCTGACTTTGAGGGAACATGGGCAAAATTCTTGGCTGGGCTTATAACAGCCTCTGGGCCAAAAGCCTAGTATCACCCTATGAACCTATGGTGTGGGACATTCACTTGGAATACAAATGGATACACTCAGTATTTCCATATACAGTCCTCTCTGCATCAGGCAAATTTTTCCTTAAGAGCACAGAGGAAACACAGTCAGCCTTGGGTCTGGATTTCTTTAGATCTGCCTCCTTCCAGTGCCCCAGTATGGCTCTTCAATAGCACGGCTATAGGGTTAAGTCCTCAGCTGAATGTCAAAGCCAAATCCTCCAGCTCCCTCTATGTGAAACCAGTGCTTTCTGTCCCTGCTCCAAGTACCTGCCACACACAAACACTGTGAAATTTGATTTTCACACATACACCCACCTGGGGAAGGTTTGCATAAATTTATCCATTGCGCTCCCTTGTGACCAGAATATGAGGTAGTTATCACTGCCACCAGACACTATAAAGCCAGCTATTTAAGGCTCTTGCAAGGGTACCCAATTATACTCAGTGAAATTAATATTAATACAAATGGTAATGTTAAACAAACAGCCAGGCTTCAGGAGTGGCCACAGTGTCACCAATAGATGTAAGTACTCTCAAATGTTAAAATATTCTCTAAAGGGTCCGCCATAATGAAAAGTTTAAATATATTTAATAATAAATAATAAAAGAACTTGAAAATATGAAATATCTATTTACAGTAAACACCATAGTTTCAATCACAGGAAATATTAAAAATAACACAGCTATAAAGATTCACACAGTTACAGAAAAACAATATGTAACTATTCGTACTATATTTCCCTGACTCATCTAGAGAATTACTGTTCCTACTTACTTAATAGAGCAAGGCAAGATGAAGTAGGGGAGGGATCCTTCTATGTTTAGTTCCAGGAAAGAAACTGTCCTGAGACTTCTGTCTCACCTAATATTAAAACATTTTTTTCTGTAAAGAATGACATCACATACATCTGGTCAACTCACTTCTGGTCCCCATGCAACCCTCCATTGCTAGAAACTGCCAGGATTTAGCACTTACATGTCAATAATATACACAGAAGAGCTTTGCTCAGATTGGTACAGCTTCTAGAAGTCATAAAACAATGACAAAGTTATTATCCTCCTACAGAGATTAACAAACCATGTTTCTTACAGACATTGTGCCTCTGGCTTCATTCAAAACTGTGAGATAACATCTTTATGGCCTAGGCCCAGTAATTTAATTTATTACTATTTTCCAAAGTTAGCTTGGAGCTGAGCTTAACCTTTTCTCTTCCAGTATCATCTGTTAACATCTCTCTCACTACATATATGTGTGTGTGTGTGTGTGTGTGTGTGTGTGTGTGTGTGTGTATGTATGTATATATATATATATATATATACATACACACACACACACACACACACACACAGACATACACACACATATTTAAGTCAGTTACAATACAGCCAGAACCCACTTTTGGTACATTTTTAAAAGAAGCAACTTTACAAATCCATTTTCAACATAAACATCTGTACAAATCAGTTTGATATTCAAATAGCATATAATTCTTTACTAGTCGAAAAACACAGCATTTATTGTATTTTCTGCCTATCTGAAAAAAAACTTGAAAAAAACAAAAAAAATACTCTTGTTTTCCATACTTTCCTAATAGTTTGTTCCAGTGATCAGATTTTGCTGATCCCTGGGCTTTGTCTTGGTTCCTGTGTTTCTCCATTTTCCTTGTTTGGTCAAGGGGAAGTTTCTTTACTCACCAGTGAGGGTGGGGAGTACTGAGCTGCCTGTTTGTCCTCAGAGGAGTGGTTTAAAGCAGTAACTTGTAGTTTATTGGCCATTTTGGGGTCATTTCCTGTCTTTTCCAGCCCCCTGCTATAAAGCACGTTTTGGCGGGCTTTAGCACGGAGTTGCTACAGGAGCACACAAGAGCAGCGGCGGTTAATCAAGGTTAAACTATTCGGGCTGCCTAAAGTCCACTCTTCAAATTTTCCCTTAAATCAGCCTTCCTTGAACTGTACTGCTGATCAAACCAGTGTATTCTATATCTAGAAAGTTCAGCTCTATTTGATTCTTAAGTAGACAATTCTTTACCTTTAAAGACTAGCACTTGCTCCTAAAGTATTTTTTTACTTTGATATAGCACTTTTATTATACATAGTACCCCACTAGCCAAAACCCCTTTTCGATCACCCACATCCCCCGGAGTCTTTTCAAAGTCCCTGTCTATTCCTTCTAGCATGTCGAGGGATAAGTTGCTAGTGTCCTCTCCTGCTCAGCTGGTGAATCTGGGAATATTGAGGCAATGTTACAATTGCCTCATGTACATGGACAACCCTCTCCTTCTTCCACAAAACACAAATACATGCGAGAGATGCAACTATATAGCCAAACTGGAGGCTGAGCTCTCTCAACACAGGACTGGCAAGACCAGACAGGAGGAGAAGGTAACCTCACACACCACAAACCCAGTCTCACATAGTACTGTCAATACTTCAAATCATACACATAAATACAAAAAGACATACTCGGAGGCTCTGATCAAAAATCTACCAAAACAGCAGAGGCCACCAAAGCAGACACCCAAACAACTGCCACCTCAGGACACAACACATAGACCACATAGTCAGTGTGCCAAACAGTCACAGCCCTTAAGGCCAAACACAATGCCAGACACACTCGTCATTGGTGACTCCATAGTCAGACACACTGACGTCCCGCTCACCAAATTGAGTAAGGAGAAGGTCACAATAAGCTGCCTGTCGGGCGCTAGAATCCGCCACATAACGCAAGCACTCAGGTCTCTCAACAGCAGGTACAAGTGCGACTCTGTCATTGTCCACGCTGGTGTGAACGACCTGAGACGTACCTCCTTGGACTACATGAAAAGAGACATAGAGGAGCTCTCTGATTATGTAGCCCAGGCAGGTATGACCATGACCTTGAGCAGTATCCTACCTTCACCAAGAATGATGCCACAATACAGAGACAAGATGATCAGCTTTAATAATTGGCTTAAACTCTGGTGTCATTCAAAGGGGATCCAATGTCTGTCTGCCTGGGATGACATGCTGGACAAGCCACGCTGCTAAGGGACGGCTTGCACCTGTCACCCTGGACTTCGGATATTGGCAAAGGCTCTTGCCACCCCATAGTGCCTTTTTAGGCAAGGCTCAAATTCTAAACCTACCACCCTAGTACACAAAAAGGAAAAAACTAAGGGTAATGCTGCTCAATGCCAGAAGTCTCAACCTCAAGATGCACGCACTCAAGGCCCTTCTCAGTATGGAGAACATCGATGTCTGTGCTGTGACTGAAACCTGGTTCAAGGCTCCAGAGAGCACCCCGGCACTATCAGGTTTTACCTCATATCATGCGTTCCGCTCCCAAAATCCGGAAAACACCAAGAAAGGAAGGGGGTGTCTATATTCATCAAGGACACCCACACCTCAAGGTTGGTGGCAATGCACGATGCATCGGAGACCATCCAGGTGCAATTAACCATAGGCAAGACTGCTCTGCAATTTGTAGCATGTTACAGGCCACCCTCTCAATCTCAGGAACCTCACATAGCTTTCCTGAAAACACTGGAGGGGATAAATGTATCTCCAAACACCGTCATACTAGGTGACTTCAACTACCCAAATATAGACTGGGATCACTACTCAAGCCCCAACACTCTAGCCCTAAGGTTCCTAGAGTTCATAAACTCAAATGCCATGGAACAACTAGTCACCATCCCCATAAGAGGAGAAAACATACTAGATCTCATCATCACGAACATGGGGTCACAATGTTCAACACCGGAAGTATACCCCTCGCTGGTGAGATCAGACCATAAACTAATCTCATTGGAAGTCCACATCGCCCACCTGAGATAAAAAGACCACAGTGAAGAACTTCTCAAAAGCCGACTTCACACTTCTAAAGACTGGTGTGGTCTCCTTTAAGCCCCGAGCCTGGAAACCATTACTCAAGCCGCTGAATCACTTACTAATGCCTTCTACCAGCACCTACAGGACTGCATGGATCAGGCAATCCCAAACAAAACCAAGACACTTTGTACCAAAGGCAAGCGTCCAGTCTGGTGGACCCCAGCCATAAACAAACTCTATAACAAAAGGAGGAAGCTACTACAAGATAGAGCTAAATTCTTAAAAGGGAAAACACCTTTGATCATTATAAGTAAAAAACTAAGAGCTCTCATAAAATCATCCAAGGCAAATTTTGAGAGAAAAGTCGCTAAGGACTAAAGACAATCATAAGGCCTTCTTTAGCTATGTTAGAAACCTGGGAGGAAACTCCCAGATATGCTCAGAATTAGTTCAAAATGATGTAAAAATTACTGAACCTACAGACATTGCCAACATACTGGCTGACAGGTTCAGTGCAAACTCCCCCCCAAAAGGTGACATATCTATACCAGAGGATTGTAACCCCAAACATCTCAAGCGCTCAGGTGAGAACTGCTCTCTCCAAGGCAAAAAACACAGCATCCATGGGACCAGATGGTGTCCCCGGATGTGTGCTCCACGAACTAAATGAGGAATTAAACCCACAGTTAGGGCAGCTGTTTAATCTTAGCCTCACCTCAGGATACGTGCCTAAGGAGTGGCGTACGGCAACTGTGGTCCCACTTCACAAAGGCGGTGCCTCCACTGACCCTGGAAATTACCGTCCCATCAGCTTGACAAGCCTGATCTGCAAAGCTATGGAGAGGATCTTAATGGAACTCATAAATAAAGACATAGGGGACTTGCAGACTTTGGATCCGACCCAGTTTGGCTTTGTCAAAAGCAGATCATGCCTTTTAAACTTGGTTGATTTTTTCGAAACAGTCACCAAGGCCATTGATGACGGAAAGGCAGTCCACACAGCCTACCTTGACCTGGCAAAGGCTTTCGACACAATACCACACTCAGGTATCATTGAAAAACTCACCAGCTTAAATGTAAACCCATACGTTACAAGATGGGTTGCAAACTGGCTAAGTGACAGAACCCACAGGGTCAGAGTTGCTGGCGCCATGTCAGACTCAAAGCCTGTCACAAGTGGTGTCCCACAGGGCTCTGTCCTGGGCCCACTCCTGTTCGGCATCTACTTTTCAGAAGTACAAGCAAACACAGGAGGATTATGGCTGACAAAATTTGCAGATGACTGCAAACTGGGCGCCATAGTTGAGAACGCATCTGACACAGATATCCTTCAGAAGGGTCTTACAGAAATGGATAACTGGTGCCAGAGCCATGGCCTAAAGTTAAACGCCAAAAATGCATAGTCATACCCTTTGGGAAAAACAAGGTTACCCTAGCTACCATATAGGCGGCAACCCACTGAGCTCAGAAGAGGTTATCAGGGATCTGGGGACCCAGTTTGACAGTAACCTTTCGTTTGACACTCACATTGCCAAAGTAGTTAGGAAGACCTTCTACATTGCCCACCTGATCATGAAGGATTCACATCTAGATCAAGGGAAGTCATCGTCCCCCTGTACTCATCACTCATCAGACCAATGATTGAGTACAATGCCCCATTCGGAATGTATCTGACACGACACCTGCAGCAACTGGAAAGGCCCCAAAAATTCCTCACCAAAAGGATAAAGGGTCTCAAAAATATGTCTTATGCTGCCCGACTGAAGGAACTCCAGCTCTATTCAGTCGCTTACCGTCTGCTCAGAGGTGACCTGTGCCTGACATGCAAGGCCATGTCCAACCCAGAATTGATGAACATGCTTCACCTCAAAAATCTAGATCCTCAGAACTACAAGGGCGGAGATTTAAACCTTGACACGGTTATTAATAGGACGTGCTGGAGGGACAGATTCATCACCCAGAGACTCCCTATGCTGTGGAACAAAATCCCGGTAGATGTAAGGCAGAGCACCTCGCTGGCTTTGTTCAAGAGAAATCTTGACCAATGGATGGGAGATCGCAAATATACCCCAGGGATTATCTCAGTGTCACTGCTTGACAGAGGCACAGCAAAATATTGGGCATAGTATCCTCCAAACTAAAGGGGGGTTGAAAGCCACAAAACTCTGGGCTAGGCTTATAGATGCCCTTGGGCAGATAGCCTAGTATGAACCTATGAACCTATGAAATTCCAGCTATTTGTGCTGGCATATGTTATAGATCCACTGTCCTACTTCTCCTGGCATAGCTGGCAATATCTCTCCTCCCTTTGAAAACTTTTAGTTATGTACTCACCATAACTTCAGATGTTTGGGATCCATCTCACCTACATTCTGCCTGATGGGTTCGGAGCCGATCCCTCGGCTCCGACTCGGCACGCTTATGCCAAAGAGCGAAGTCTCTTATTGGCTGAGCTTACTATATCCCAGGATGCACCACTACCAGTCCCCCAGATCTAGTTTGTCCGCATACATGCACACATGCACGCACTGCTTATATAACATCGTCAGATGAAACAAGATAAAAACAGTAGAACTCAAAACCGTTCAATCTCCTCTGATCTCAAGGTAGGGGAAGGAGGGTGGGTATTAGGAATGTGGCGAGATGGATCCCAAACATCTGAAGTTATGGTGAGTACATAACTAAAAGATGTTATGTGATCTATCTAGCCTACATTCTGACTGATGGGACAGCGTCCTAGCACCTGAATCCTGGGTGGCTCACTGGAAAACACTCCTGAGTACCGTGGAACCAAATGATGCTCGCCCTTTAGATGCCACATCCAATTCATAGTGGGAAATGAAAGTGTGCGGGTTGGACCAAGTAGCCGCAGCACAAATCTCAGAAATAGCGAGCTTGGAATGAAATGCAATAGAGGTAGCCATAGCTCTAGTAGAGTGAGCTTTGACAGATGTTGTAAGTTGCTTATTTGAAGAGGAATAAGCCTGAGTTTTGCAATCTCTAATCCATTTGGCAATAGTAGCTTTTGTGATGGTTTTGCCCAGTTTATTATCTGAAAAGGACACAAACAATTGGTCTGTTTTTCGAATCTGTTGAGTCCTGTCTAGATAGAAGCGCAATTGCCTGTGAACATCCAACTTATGCAAGGTATATTCCGCTTTGTTTGAAAATTTTGGAAAGAAAACTGGTAGCTCTAGAGATTGTTGGAGACAGAGATTAGAACAAACTTTTGGAACAAAGGATGGATTAGGCTTAAGTGATACTCTATCCTTGTGAAAAATCAAACAGTGGTTTGATAGATAGGGCTTGAAGTTCTGAAACTCTTCTTGCAGAGGTAATTGCAATTAAGAAGGCAGTTTTCCAAGACAGATATTTCAACTCACATGTAGCAGCCGGTTCAAAGGGGAGATGTTAAGGCTGTAAGTATCAAATCCAGATCCCACGGAAGCGCAGGGTGAAAAACTGGGGGTCTTATAAGCACAGCACCTTTAAGAAAGTTTTACATAATCTGCTACTCATCAGCGGTGGGTCTATGGTCTCGTGATATTTGGAGATAGCTGCTAGTTGGACCTTAATAGGAGAGACTGAAGATCCTTGATTATACAAGGATGTTAAAATTTCAAGGCGTCTGGTATCGGGCAGTAATAGGGTCTAAACCTCTGAGTTGAGCCCAGATAGCAAACCTCTTCCACTTACTGTGATACAATTTCTTAGTGGTGGGTTTGTGGGCTGAAGATAAAATGTGAATAACTTCAGGGTCCAAGGTGTGATTTCTGACTAAAGTCGGAAGTGGAGGAGCCAAGCTGCTAGCTTCAAAGTGTGAAGGGACTGGTGCTGTTGTCCCGACTGATGAACCAGAAGGTCGGAGTTAGATCCAAAACCAAGGACCGTCCAGAGCATATTTCTGTAGGTAGGGGAACCATACCTGGCGAGGCCAATCTGGAGCAATTAGAATCATTGTGGACCCCAATTGGGAAGCTTTCTGGATAACTTTGGGAAGGAGTGGAACCGGAGGAAAAGCGTAAAGCAGTCCTGTTGGCCAAGGTTGGACTAGAGCATCCGTAGCTGCTTCCCCTTTTGGGGGTCAAGGAAAGAACCTTTGCACTTCGTGTTTTGTGGTGTTGCAAACAGGTCAGCACGGAGTCCCCATCTTTGAAAACCTGAGCTGCTACAGCTTGGTTCCAGGGACCACTCGTGAGGAGAAAGAATAGTCCTGCTCATTCTGTCTGCCAATACATTGGATTTCCTGGAATGTGGGTCGCTACCAGGAAGCGGTTGGTAGCCACTGCCCATTCCACACCCTCATGGCCTCTCTGCAAAGGGGGTAGGATCTGGTCCCTCCTTGTTTGTTTAGATACCAGACCACCGACATGTTGTCTGTGTGGATAGCGATAATGCCTTGAGGAGAAAGTTGTGGAGGGCTTGTAGGGACAGAAGTACAGCCCTCATTTCCAACACATTGATATGGAGAAAGGTTTCGTTTGGAAGCCAAGATCCCTGAACTGACCTGCCCAGACAATGCCCCCCCCACCCCGTCTGGGAGGCATCCGTTGTCAAGGTGGCTACGGAGGGCATAACAAAAGGTCTTCCTGATTCAGATTGGATGGCAGAAGCCACCAGCGGAGGTCCCGTTTGCACGTTTCTGTAATCAGTATGTGATGATTGAGGGGGAGATCCTGAAAGGACCATTGTGTCGATAACAGCCACTGAAGAATCCTCATGTGCAATCTTGCCAGGGGAACTAGGAGAACCGTGGCAGACACTGAACCTAAAAGTTGCAGGACCAACCTGGCTGGGGCTTTGGATCTTAGAAGCAGGGCTCGGACTTGACCTTGTAATGTTTGTATCCTTTCGGTAGGAAGGAAAACTCGCATCAATTTTGAGTCTATCTCTGCTCCTATGAATCTTATGCTGAGAGGGCAGCAAGACAGACTTTGACCAGTTGAATGTAATTCCCAGGTAAGCACCCAGGGAGATGGTGGCTTGTGGGTTCTCTAGTAGTAGATGCCTGGTGGTGGCAGTCAGGAGCCAGTCGTCCAGATAGGGAAACACTTGGAATCCGAGACTCCTCAGGTGAGCAGTCACTACTGCCAAACACTTGGTGAACACCCTGGGGCTGTGGTGAGACCAAGGGCAGAGCACAAAATTGGAAGTGACTGTCTCCCAGGCTGAAGCGCAGATACCTCCTGGACGCCTGATGTATCGGTATGTGATAATAGGCGTCCTTGAGATCTATGGAGCACATCCAAACATCTTTCTCCAACAATGGGAGAATGGATTGTAAAGTGACCATTCGAATTTGGACTTCATGACGGATTGGTTTAGTTTGCTGAGATCAAAATGGGTCTCAGGTCCCCTATCTTTTGGCACTAAAAGAACCTTGAGTAGTTTTCGGATCCGATCTGGTCTGTGGGGACGGTTGGATGACTCCTTTTCCAGCAGCTTTGAAGCTTCTACGGCTGCAATTTCCCTTTGACTGGGTGGTGGGTCCGGGATTTTTTGGACGGTGGGGTGAGTGTGTGAAGGGAATGGTGTAACCTCGGCAATTATCGAAGCACCCATCTGTCCTGAGTAATAGACTCCCAGGCTTTTAGGTGCTTGGCAAAATGGCACCCGACTGGCTCCGGAGCAGCACAGCCGGGCAATCCCTCATGGAGTGTGGGAGGCTGAAGAGCCACGAAAGGACTCGCGGTCTCCATTGTTGCGGGGGGCCTCTGCCGCCTCTGGGACGGCGTCTCCCAGAATAATTTCCCCGACCTCTGCCTCTGGAAGGGGAATCTTCCTGCTGTTGGGAAAAAAATTTCTGTGATTTGCGGAACCACATCTTCCCTCCTCTTTTAGCCTTGGGATAAGGCCGAAAGGGAGTGGAATAACGCGCTCCTACGGCAGATAAAGTCTTTCCCTCTTGCTCACAGTGGGTAAGAGTGTCTTTTACCTTGGGTCCAAACAAAGAGGACCCATCAAAGGGAGCGTCGGCAAAGGAAGACTTGAAGGCCTCCGCCAAATGACACAAAGCAGCCAGGCTTGTCTCCGTGAGCCACGCCTGTGCCTGCTGCTCCGCCCCTTCGGCCGCATATGAAATGAGCCTCATGGACGAGTTAGAAATCGAGGTAAGGATAGCCAACTGAGAGCTAACCGACTGGGCTAGCTGCTCAGGTAGGTTACCTGAGAGGGAGTCTGAGAGCTCCTTGACCAGATCCCTCTGTAGTCTGGTGAAATGTGCCAAATAATTCAGGGACCTTAGAGTAAAGGCCGCTGAAGTCAGGGTGCGCTTCCCGTACCGGTCCATGCTCCTAGACTCCTTATTAGGAGGATGGACAGACGTTAAAGCCTCTGCCACGTCCTGTTGAGTAGCAGATGCCACCACCATGGCATCTACAGCCACGCCTTTCGTCAAGAACTCCTTCTCGGGTGGGGCAGACAAAAATTTGTTAGGGCGAGAAGGCACTGGTTCCACAGTATCTGGATGTTCCCACGCCCTCCGACAAACCAAATCCAGGAGCTCGTCGAAGGGCGGAGACACCCAGGAGGCGGAGGGCTGAGCCCCAAAGGCCTTGAGAAGCACTGACTCATCAGCGGAGGGTTTGGAAATCCAGCCTCGTTGCTTAGGATCTCTAGAATGTCTGCAAATGAGACATCATCCGAGGGGCGACTTTGGGGACCCTTCCGCATCATCAAGATCAGTGTCCGATGTAAGAACTGGGGAGTCCATGCTTCCTCTTGCGATCTCTTCCTTGGGGCTCCTCTGAAGACAACTCCGAAGAACCCTCAGGAGGAGGGGAACCCCAGTGGGGTAACCTCAGGCCCAGGGCTCCGCTGCCTAGAGACAGGGAACTGCCAAAGACCCAGTCTCCATGCCCAGGAAGGTGCCGGTAAAGCCGTAGAGATGGCGAAGACTTGGCCAGGCACTCCTCATAGCTCCTGAAAGCCGGACCCCAAGTCCTGGGAAAGAGGAGAAAACATACTAGATCTCATCATCACGAACATGGGATCACAATGTTCAACACCGGAAGTATACCCCTCGCTGGTGAGATCAGACCATAAACTAATCTCACTGGAAGTCCACATCCCCCCCTCCACCTGAGATAAAAAAGACCACAGTGAAGAACTTCTCAAAAGCCGACTTAACACTTCTAAAGACTGGTGTGGGTCTCCTTTAAGGCCCCCCGAGCCTGCGGAAACCATTACTCAAGCCGCTGAATCACTTACTAATGCCTTCTACCAGCACCTACAGGACTGCATGGATCAGGCAATCCCAAACAAAACCAAGACACTTTGTACCAAAGGCAAGCGTCCAGTCTGGTGAACCCCAGCCATAAACAAACTCTATAACAAAAGGAGGAAGCTACTACAAGATAGAGCTAAATTCTTAAAAGGGAAAACACCTTTGATCATTATAAGTAAAAAACTAAGAGCTCTCATAAAATCATCCAAGGCAAATTTTGAGAGAAAAGTCGCTAAGGACTCAAAAGACAATCATAAGGCCTTCTTTAGCTATGTTAGAAACCTTGGAGGAAACTCCCAGATATGCTCAGAATTAGTTCAAAATGATGTAAAATTACTGAACCTACAGACATTGCCAACATACTGGCTGACAGGTTCAGTACAAACTTCTCCCCAAAAGGTGAGATATCTATACCAGAGGATTGTAACCCCCAAACATCTCAAACGCTCAGGTGAGAACTGCTCTCTCAAGGCAAAAACACAGCATCCATGGGACCAGATGGTGTCCCCGGATGTGTGCTCCACGAACTAAATGAGGAATTAAACCCACGGTTAGGGCAGCTGTTTAATCTTAGCCTCACCTCAGGATACGTGCCTAAGGAGTGGCGTACGGCAACTGTGGTCCCACTTCACAAAGGCGGTGCCTCCACTGACCCTGGAAATTACCGTCCCATCAGCTTGACAAGCCTGATCTGCAAAGCTATGGAGAGGATCATAATGGAACTCATAAATAAAGACATAGGGGACTTGCAGACTTTGGATCCGACCCAGTTTGGCTTTGTCAAAGGCAGATCATGCCTTTTAAACTTGGTTGATTTTTTCGAAACAGTCACCAAGGCCATTGATGACGGAAAGGCAGTCCACACAGCCTACCTTGACCTGGCAAAGGCTTTCGACACAATACCACACTCAGGTATCATTGAAAAACTCACCAGCTTAAATGTAAACCCATACGTTACAAGATGGGTTGCAAACTGGCTAAGTGACAGAACCCACAGGGTCAGAGTTGCTGGCGCCATGTCAGACTCAAAGCCTGTCACAAGTGGTGTCCCACAGGGCTCTGTCCTGGGCCCACTCCTGTTCGGCATCTACTTTTCAGAAGTACAAGCAAACACAGGAGGATTATGGCTGACAAAATTTGCAGATGACTGCAAACTGGGCGCCACAGTTGAGAACGCATCTGACACAGATATCCTTCAGAAGGGTCTTACAGAAATGGATAACTGGTGCCAGAGCCATGGCCTAAAGTTAAACGCCAAAAATGCATAGTCATACCCTTTGGGAAAAACAAGGTTACCCCTAGCTACCATATAGGCGGCAACCCACTGAGCTCAGAAGAGGTTATCAGGGATCTGGGGACCCAGGTTGACAGTAACCTTTCGTTTGACACTCACGCTGCCAAAGTAGTTAGGAAGACCTTCTACATTGCCCACCTGATCATGAAGGGATTCACATCTAGATCAAGGGAAGTCATCGTCCCCCTGTACTCATCACTCATCAGACCAATGATTGAGTACAATGCCCCATTCGGAATGTATCTGACACGACACCTGCAGCAACTGGAAAGGCCCCAAAATTCCTCACCAAAAGGATAAAGGGTCTCAAAATATGTCTTATGCTGCCCGACTGAAGGAACTCCAGCTCTATTCAGTCGCCACCGCCTGCTCAGAGGTGACCTGTGCCTGACATACAAGGCCATGTCCAACCCAGAATTGATGAACATGCTTCACCTCAAAAATCTAGATCCCTCAGAACTACAAGGGCGAGATTTAAACCTTGACATGGTTATTAATAGGACGTGCTGGAGGGACAGATTCATCACCCAGAGACTCCCTATGCTGTGGAACAAAATCCCAGTACATGTAAGGCAGAGCACCTCGCTGGCTTTGTTCAAGAGAAATCTTGACCAATGGATGGGAGATCGCAAATATACCCCAGGGATTATCTCAGTGTCACTGCTTGACAGAGGCACAGCAAAATATTGGGCATAGTATCCTCCAAACTAAAGGGGTGGCGAAAGCCACAAAACTCTGGGCTAGGCTTATAAATGCCCTTGGGCAGATAGCCTAGTATGAACCTATGAACCTATGAAATTCCAGCTATTTGTGCTGGCATATGTTATAGATCCACTGTCCTACTTCTCCTGGCATAGCTGGCAATATCTCTCCTCCCTTTGAAAACATAAGGTTTTCTAAGTGACCCTTGAGAAACGTTGCTTGAGGGATATGAGACTGTCAACACACTAACCCATACCATGTATTGACAGCCCATCTGCATTGGCATTGCTGACCCCACTACAGTGCTGCACTGTCATTTCATATGCCTGCAACCATAGGTTCCACCTTCGTAACTTGGCATTTTGCTGGTTGGCTCGCTTTAGCCATGTTAAGGGATTGTGGTCTGTAACTACAGTGAATTTACTTTCATACAGATAGGGTTGAAGTTTCTGCTGTGTCCACACTATGGCTAGACATTCTTTTTCTACTGCTGCATAACACTAGGTTGTAGTCTACGGCAGAAATATACCATTGGGTGCTCTTCTCCCTCTGAGGAAACCTGGCTGAGTACAGCCCCAACTCCATGGTTCAAAGCATCAGCCTGCACAACAAATTCCCTGTTGTAATCTGGACTGGCTAACACAGGGGGATTTCCAAAGCCCCTCCAAGCTTTTAGAATGCCTGCTTGTAGGCCGGGGTCCACACCACCCTGCCTGGTCCTTTCTTCCTTGTCAGGTCTGTGAGGGGCACAGTCATTGTACTATAAATGGGAACAAACTCTCCATAGTACCCCGCTGTCCCCAAGAATGCCCTCACCTCGTTTTTAGTAACAGGGGTAGGGCATGCCTGAATAGCTTCAAATATGGCAGGTTCTGGCCTGATCTTACCACTCCCCACTCCATGTCCCAGGTAGAAGACCTCTGACATACCCACCTGACACTTACTGGGCTTAATGATCAACCCAGACCTTTGCAGTCTGTCCAGGACCTCCTTGACATGCTGAAGCTACTCATTCCAGGAATGGCTGTAAATGGCAATATCATCTAGGTAACCAAGGGCGAAATCTCCTGCTAAGATACGATCTACAGCCTCTGGAATGTCACTGGGGCATTTTTCATCCCAAAGGGTATCTTTGTAAACTCATATAATCTGAAGAGAGTAAGAAAGGTTGACCTGTCTCTAGCGCTGTAAGTCAAGGACACCTGCCAGTAGCCCTTGGTCAGATCAGTAGTGGTCAGATACTTAGCCTCACCCAGCTGTTCTAAGGCTTCATCTGTCCTAGGCATGGGGTAAGCATCTGACTCTGTGTGACTATTTAGTTTCCTGTAGTCCACAAAGAACCCGGTGCTACCATCGTTCTTTGATACCAGCACCACTGGGGGGGTCCAGGGACTGCTGGACACATGGATTACCCCAAGTTCCAGCACTTTCTTTATCTCCTCCCTCAGATTCTGTCTGACCTGCTTTGGCACCATGTAAGGGGCCTCCTTAATAGGCCTTTGGGGTACTGTACCCACATGGTGCTGCACCAGGTGGGTGCACCCAGGTTTCCCATTGCACATGCCTCCAAACTCCTGTAACACTGCTTGGATTTCTCGAGCATGAGTACAGGATACCTGCTGGGATATTGCTACCTCTTCCACTGAGGTGTCAGTCTGAGCCTCACTGAGATCATCAGTCACCAGATCCCACTCAGACTCCTCCTGCCATCCACTGCATATACTCGGCGACAGGGTCTCCCTATCATGGTAAGATTTCATCATGTTAACATGGTACAATGTGTGCCCCTGCCTATTAGTTCTACTATGTAGTTAACTTCACTGACCTTTCTTACCACTTTGAAGAGTCCTTCTCTGGCTGCCTGAAGCTCATTGTGTCTTATAGGAATGAGAATCATCAACTGCTGTCCCACAGCATTTTCTCAGGCTCAAGCATTCCTGTCACACCAGACCCTTTTCTGCTGTTGCACTCCTGCCAGGTTCTCCTGGGCCAAGCCCATGAGCTCCATAAGCCTTGTCCTAAGGTTTAGGACATAGATCACAACAAACTCCTTATGGGATACACACCTACCCTCCCACTCATCAGAAATAAAATGTAAAGGCCCCCTTGCCCTATGCCAATACAGCAACTCAAAGGGTGAAAAACCTGTGGACTCCTGGGGTACTTCTCTGTAAGCAAACATCAGATGAGCAAATGTTGTCCCACTCTCTCAAACTGTGCTGCAAATGCTTGTAGCATGGTCTTTAGTGTAGAGTTTAACCTCTCCATGAAACCATTAGTCTGGGGATGGTAGGGGGTGGTCTTTAGGTGCTTCACCTCACAGTGCTTTCACAGACAAGCCAGGAGGTCTGACATGAAATTGGTACCTCTGTTAGTCAGTTTTTCTCTCGAGAAACCTACCCTGCTGAAAATCTCTAACAAAGCATTTGCCACCTTCTCTGTCTCAGTGGAGGACAGAGCCACCGCCTCAGGGTATCTAGTAGCATAATCTACTAACATCAGGATATACTTCTTACCTGTGGAACTTGGGTTACTTGGAGGCCCCACAATATTCATAACTACTCTCTGAAATGGCTCCTCAATCACAGGCAAAGGTATCAAAGGAGCTCTGACCTTGCCTGCTACCTTGCTTAATTTTTCACACTGCTCACAGGTCTTGCAGTACCTTTTTACATCCCCTGCAACCCCAGGCTAATAAAAGTTCTGCATAATAATCTGTTGGTATGATTTATGCCCATATGAACTGCCAAATGAATGTCATGGGCTATGGCTATAAGTGCCTGATGGTAGGGTCTAGGCACTACTAACTGCTGTATTAGGTAGGATCTAGGCACTACCAACTGCTGTATTACCTTACCCTCTAACCCTCCCTCAGGAGTCCAATCTCTATACAGCAACCCTTTGTTCCAGTATACAGATTTCCCCTTTCCTTGAGAATTAGCTGCCTCCTTAGCTACCTCCCTCAAGTCTTGGAATGTAGGGTCTGAGAGCTGATCCTGTCTCAGCTCTACTTTTGTGACTCTTCCCAGATCCCCTTCCACAAAAAGTCTGGTATCCTCTGACAGCATTGCCTCACTGCCAGCCTGGGTACTACCACTCACCTCTGCCCTTGCAGTCACTCTGTCCAAGTGAACATCAGTACCTAACAGCAGCTGTGGCTCACCTTCAGGCTCACTGCTACAGGGTAGCTCCCTCACTGAATTAACCCCCATCACCAGCCCTAGCTTCAGGTGTGGTGTCTATCTGGATCTCCCCCTGACTACCAGACCCACATGCCTGTCTCCAAACCTGACTGCGTGTAACTGCATGTACATGAGGTACTGCATTATCAAAATCAATCCCTATCAGGATATCTGCAGGGATAACCTCAAATACACCTACTTGCTTCCTTTTCTACCCTCCCATTCAATGTGAATGCTGGCAAAAGTCCCTCTTACAGCTCTGAGTGGAGCAGACTGCCCAAGCAAGTACTGTTCCTCTTTAACTACTACAGGCTTCACAATTCATTATGTCAGAGGCTGTCTCTCTTAATAGTGGCCTGTTTTCCATCCAATAAGATAGTACATATATTCTTATGATAGCTTGGTACCTCTGTTGTCTCCAGACAACTTACCATTGTCACTCTGTTATTCCCACTCCTGGCTTCGCACCTTGCCTCCATGGACATCTGTATGATGCAATGCCCCACTGGTTACATTTAAAACAAGTAACCCCTGATCCTGGCCTTGTACCTGAAATAGTGGATTCCTCTTTTACTGGTGGACTCTGTTGAGGTGTTTTAGGCTGCCCACCATTGGTTCCCTTATATCCATGTGCAGCACTGGGTATCCCTTTCCTGTGCAGTGATGCCCTGTTTGCTAAGTAGAGATCCCCCTTTTCCCCAGTTCATCTGAAAAATTCCACTCTCAGTCTGCCAACCAGATTTTCATGTCCTCAGGCAAAGTGCTAAGGGCTTGTCCCCCTCACCAAAAGGCCTGCCGGACTTCAAAAGTGGTGACTGGACACAGACCTATAAACATAAGTGTTTAACTCAGCAATATAATCACACACTTTCATCTGCCCTGCATTTATGCCCACAAAACTCTTTTCTGTAAGCTTCAAATATTAACTTAAAACATTCAAGTAAACATTTCTTTACTTTTTCAAAGATTAAGCAATCAATATCAGATGATTTAGAAATAGCAGTTACAGCTTTACTATAGAGTAAGGGGGTTAGGAACCATACCCAGAACCCTTGGTCAACATTATACTGTTTGCATACTCTTTCAAATATACAAATGAAACTATCAAAATTATCACCCTCTGTAAATTGTGGCAGAAATTTACTGACCTTTATTGTTTCTCGTGTTCGGTTATTCCCTTCCCCATTACCTCCATGGCCTGGGTGAAGAGTCAGCATCTCTCTCTCATGTTGATGCTGCTTCTCATTTTCTTGAGCCTCCAAATACCACAGTCTCTCATTTTCTTCAGCCTCCAAATGCCACAATCTCTCTGCTGATTCTAATTCCAAATGTTTGGCCTGGAGTTCAAGTCTCTAACTCCAGACGGGTTTTTAAGTCTTCTGAGGAAAATGTGAACTGTCCTGTTTCTGACGGCTGCAAATTCCCATCACCAGACTGGTTATCCTCCTGGTTGTTGGTCTGAGCTGTGACTAAAGCTGAAATAACTTCCTCTTTAGTCAGGCTGGCATACATAAGTCCTTTGTTTTCACACACCTTGGCCAGCTGGTTCTTTGTCAGCTTTCCATAATTGATTGCATCTCTAGCTTCATTCAGAACTGTGAGATAACATCTTTATGGCCTAGGCCCAGTAATTTAATTACTTACTATTTTCCAAAGTTAGTTGGAGCTGAGCTTAACCTCTTCTCTTCCAGTATCCTCTGTTAACACACACAAACACTCACTCATGTATATGTATATTTAATTCAGTTACAATACAGTCAGGACCCACTGTTGGTACATTTTTAACACAAGCAACTTTACAAATCCATTTTCAACACAAGCTTCTGTACAAATCAGTTTGATATTCAAACATATACTTCTTTACTAAATTCCAGCTAACTGTGCTGGAATATGCTGCACATCCACTGCCCTACTTCTCCTGGCATACCTGGCAATACCTGACATTGTCACACAAGTAAATTCACCAATGTTACTATCAAATTATTTTGTTGTGTGGGGCTTGGTGTCAGGATGTCCTAGCAATGGGGCATATTGAGTCAATTCTTTTTTTCAAGACAAGAGTAGCCTGCTCCTTCAACATCCATTGGGGGAGTTTTTTTCCTTAAACATTTCTTTTTAATGTAGAAAGCTTGTTGTACAAGATTTCATCCTCAGTAACTAACCATGACATTCTTATCATTTGGCCTTTTACTAGATTCTTTTTTTTTCCATTGTGGATGATTACTGCCGAATGAATGAAACCATTTGAATAAGTTGGTTTCCTTTATATACTGTAGATGATTAATACTGTTTTTTCACCTGATTTTTGTACAGATGTATATCTAAGTAATTACAACTGTCTGCATCTACTGCATATGTAAATCTCAAAAAGGTAGTTGTAGTACTAATATAGTCCAAGAAATGTGATATTTTTTCTACTTCATCATCCCAGAGGATCAGTATATCATCCAAGAACCTATAGTACTTGAAAACAGAATTCTGGTATCCTGATCCAAAAATGAATTTAGTCTCCCATAACCACAGGACTATATTCACAAAAACAGAGGCTGAAGAAGCCCCCATGGCCACCCCTCTTATTTGGTTAAACATACTTATTACTTTATACATATATTTTTCATGCATTTTTAATTAAGGAAGGAAAGGCTAACTTTAACTTGTACAGCCTTTTTACAATGAGAAAGGCACTTTAATTATGATGGGATTCTAATTGCTATGGGAATTTGATTGGTTCTCTCTTGTAAAATAAGGGTTTCTTTTGTAATGAATTTTATCTGATGAAGTTCCATTCTATGTATTAAAGGAACAAAAGTGCTCATCTAAAATCCAGTGTTGATGGTGTACTTCTCAAAGTCGAGATTATTTTGGTGTGTTACGTGTTTATTGTATTTGGCTATTAGGATAAAAAAATAGGAAACTGAACTTTGAGAAAATTGAACAAATCCAAAGAGATATTATCAAACAACAAAAGCTCATCTAAAAATGCAATGTTGACTGCATTCACAAACACAACTTGAAGCATGGACTCATCTGACAACCCTGAAGTCATTCTACTAGTATAGTCCATAAGGTCAATGATGACCAAACCCCCATTCTTACCTGGTTTCATACATCTTATATTTCCACTGAAAGTAATAGTGTTGAGAATAAATCTTTCTTCTTTCTTAAGATTATACAATTTATACTTCTTGGATTTCAGAAGATCTCCAATTTCTCAATTACAAGATTTTTAGAGCTAAACAGTAAATTTGTAATAACACAAGCAGAAAGCTATAATTCAAAGTGGAAAGGGATGATGATAAAGCCAAGGGATAATTCAAGAAATAAGAAAAGAGTGAGATTTTGGATATAGATCCTTAACAAGAATATGAATATAATATTCTGCATGACTGTTAAAGTAGCAAAAAGTAGGCTAAGAACTAAGCCAATACGGGAATGGAGAAAGGAAATTCTGCCAATAGGGATGACTGCAGTTAGGGGCTGACAGAATAGACAAGAGAGGGCTGGCATTTACTGGAGGAATATGGCAAAGGAAGTAAGGTATTTCGAAAAAAGCAGAGAAGTAAAGGTAATAGAATGGAAAGGGGCCAATAAGACATTCGGATTGCAGGAGAATGACTGCCTTCCCTATCAGGGATTGATATCAGATTATAGACAAAGAAAAAGTAATATGGGAATCCTAAATTGAAGTCATACATACTGGCTGAACGTTTAGTTAAATCTAGAACAGAATCTGCTGTTAATAAACGGATAAATTAATAGGGCATAAAAAATATTGTTCAACAAGTACAAGAAATAATCAGAACAAGTCAGAAAATATTGAGAACAGAGAGTAGATAAGCAATCAGGAAAGATACAATGGGAAGACATATGTACGGCTCCCAAATATGCAACAAAATCTAGAAGATTTAGGATCTTTGCCTGGACGTATTGCATATTTACTTTATACCCCAAGCAGACTCCAAAGACGTTTCCTCAAGTAGATGGTAAATGTTGGAGGCATGAAGAAGAAAGAGGGAATTGGGAACAAGTGCTTTGGGAACACGAGTCTGCAGACTACTATGTCAGAAATACTGGGTGAGCAAATGAGTGTACCTAAGGAAATTATTTGTTTGAGCTGGGATACAGGATCTGAGTTGCCTATAAATAGTAAAGCCTTGCTAAGTTTAATTCTGGTGGCTGCCAAAAAAAGTAATTACTAGAAAATGGAAATCAAAATCTAAACCAGCTATACTTGAAGTAGTAAATGTAACAGAGATAAAGTTACAGGAAGTGGTATCTTCAGAAAAGGGTAGGACTAAATTACATACAAAATGGAAAATGTGGGAACACATATAGAAAAATGTTTTGGAGATGGAATGAGGTTTATGAGAAGGCAGGAATTGAAAAATGTATTTAATGTTGTTTAGATTATAGGACATATAACAATAAATGTGATATATAATGTTTGTAAATGTGAACTTGTTAATATCTTTTAATTACTGTTATATAAATGTAGGTTTGCCTATGTTGCAATTGATAATTCAATAAAGGTATTTAAAAAAAAAAACAAAGTATCAAATGGAAGGCTTAAAACTGGTTCTTAGTATGCTGCAAAGGCAAGGCATATGTCTTCTTGCTTGTGATGAGATTACGGAGAACAATACTTAGATATCTGAGTAATGTCCTGAATAGCACGATAATCCACTTCAGGGATACCCCCCCCCGTAGGGATATTTTCATTAGAAAATCTGACTTTTTATATTGTATGGTGTTAGATGTCAGTAGCTTCTGAAAGATGAACAGATGCCATTTCTATTTCAGAATTTATTCTACTTATTATTTACTAAGTGAGCCTGCCCATGGGCTCTTTTCAACCACAACTTTGGTCACAAAGGCAAACGTAATTGCAATATAAGCACACATGAGCAGGTTAGTGTTACCAAACAAGCTGCATGTTTGTGTAAGGCATGATGAGACCAGAGCATCTGAAAAAACTGGAATAACACACAGATACCACACAGAAAGTGGGAGGAGGCCAGGATTTAACTCTGAGGCTATGAGGCAAACATCTTCCCACTGAGCCACCATGTTAGCCTATCCATGATTTGCTCAAGGGAAATACTTGCTTTATTGCGATCATGTATCCATTTCCAAATATTTGTTGTCTCCTGGTCATTTGTGTTCTAAGCGGTCATTTTGAATATTTGCAACATTTGTCTTGACTTTGAATGTAATCGGTCTGATGAAAATGAGAAGTTATGTACCTACCATAACGTTCCATGTTAGTTGTCTTCTCTCGCCTTCTTTCTTGCTTGATGGGTTCGGAGCCGATCCTCGGCTCCGACTCGGCACTTTGCTAAGCTCGAGAGTCACTTTTACCAGCTCGAGGCAGCTCCATATCCCATGATGCAAGGCGGTAAGTACCCAGATCTCGTTTGTTGTCTATAGGCAATAACACCTAGCATAAAAAACTTCCCAAAAGGAAGAAAGAAGGCAGAGAAAAAGCCTGAAGGATGGGTTAGGAAGACCAGAACTGTATGGTCATAAGAAGCATTCTTCCATGTAGGGAGAAAAAGGTCTGTCCAGGCCAGGGGGAAGGAGGGAGGGTCGCAAGAAAGAAGGCGAGAGAAGACAACTAACATGGAACGTTATGGTAGGTACATAACTTCTCAATGTTAAGTTGTCAATCTCGCCTTCATTCTTGCTTGATGGGACCGCGTCCCTAGCACCTCTATCCTGGGTGGTTCAATGGAACAGACTCTTGAGAACTGTAGAGCCAAAACTGGCTCTGTCCCAGTAGGCCAAATCCAATTTGTAATGAGAACAAAGGTATGAGGAGTGGCCCAAGTGGCTGCTGCGCAAATAGTGTCTAATGGAAGTCTAGCCTGAAAGGCTGTGGAAGTGGCTAAGCTTCTGGTTGAATGCGCTTTAGGTTTCGAGCACAGCTGTTTTCCCCTGAGCTGATAGATTTCAGAGATGACAGAAGAAAGCCATCTAGATAAGGTCACTTTTGAGACGGGAAGGCCTTTTTTGTTATCAGCATAAGAAATAAAGAGCTGATCAGATTTCCTGAACTGTTTTGTTCTGTCCAAATAATATCTGAGTTGGCGGTGAACATCAAGATAATGTAATTTTTGTTCCGATCTGTTTGAGTAGTTTGGGAAAAATACAGGAAGGTCAATAGACTGATTCAAATTACTCTTTGAGGTGACCTTAGGCAAAAAGGTCGGATTAGTTCTCAAGGATACTCTGTCTTTGTGGAAGACCAAATAGGGGGGATGAACAGAGAGAGCATGAAGTTCAGATACTCTCCTAGCCAACGTAATAGCAACCAGGAATAGAGTTTTCCATGAAAGAAATTTCAGGGAACATGAAACAGCTGGCTCGAAGGGAGGAAGAATCAAGGATGTCAGCACTAAATTTAGGTCCCATTGAGGAGCAGGACTCCTGACTGGAGGTTTCAGGAGAAAAATTCCTTTTAAGAAGGCTCTACAAAGCCTGTGGGACATAATGTTGTGATCTGCGAACCCGACATGAAAGTTCGAGATAGCAGCCAACTGAACTTTGACCGTGGAAGAAGAAGAGCCCGCGTGAAAGATTTCCGCTAAGAAATCCAGAACTGCTTGGACTGGAGCAGTAAAGGGATCAATATTTTTAGCTTTTGCCCAACAAGAAAAGTGTTTCCATTTGCTGGTATAAATCCTTCTAGTAGAGGATTTTAGTGAAGCTACTATGATGTCTCTAACAGGATTAGAGATCTTAGGAAGCCTGGCTAAGGAAGGAAGTGGAGCAACCATGCTGTGAGGTTGAGAGAAGGGATAGACCGGTGCAGCTGACCCGATTGGTGAATCAGAAGGTCTGGTACTGGGTCCAGATGCCACGGCTGTACCAAAAGGTGACGATGGAGGAACGGGAACCAAATTTCTCGAGGCCAATAGGGAGCAATGAGAATCATTTTGGCTCTCAAAACGGTGGCTTTCTGGAGTACTTGTGGAATCAGTGGAAAAGGAGGAAAGGCATAAAGAAGTCCCTGGGGCCAATCCTGGGTTAGAGCGTCTCTGGGGGGATGGCCTGGCAGTGGGAAGAGAGAAAAGATGTCTGGGCATTTGCTGTTTTGGGGAGTAGCAAAAAGATCGCAACATGGGCCCCATTCTAGAAAAATCTCCTCCACTATAGATTGTTTGAGACCACTCGTGAGGCATGAGAATAGCTCTGCTCAATCTGTCCGCTAAAATGTTGCTTTTCCCAGGGATATGCGTTGCTACCAGAAACCGATGAGAGGAGATCGCCCATTGCCAAAGTCTGAGAGCTTCTCGACACAAGGGGTAGGACTTGGTTCCGCCCTGTTTGTTGATATACCATACTACAGACATGTTGTCTGTGTGAACTGCAATTGTTCCCAAGGGAAGAAAGTCGTTGAGGGCTTGCAACGTTAAAAGCACTGCTCTCATCTCTAGGACATTTATGTGCAGGTGGTATTCGAACGGTTGCCACATCCCATGAACCATCCTGCCCTGATAATGAGCCCCCACCCGATCAGGAGGCGTCCATAGTGACAGTGGCTACCGGGGCCGGGGATACAAAGGGTCTGCCTTGGTGAATCTGGGGAGAAGTAATCCACCATGAAAGATGATTCCTGCAAATCTGTGTCACCAGTATTTGGTGATGCATTGGAAGTTGTTGGTAAGACCACTGAGTGAACAACATCCACTGAAGCAGGCGCATGTAGAAGCGGGCCAGGGGAAGAAGGGTAATGGCCGCAGCCATGAGGCCCAACACCTTTAGAACCATTCTGACTTGTACTTTTTTGCTGGCTAGGATGATCCTCACGTGACTTTGTATATCTGAGATTCTTTGGTCTGTGAGGGTTGCTGACATGCGAACAGTGTTTAAGTTTGCGCCTATGAAAGTAATAGAGTGGCAGGGCAATAAGGAGGATTTTTTGTAGTTGATCGAAATTCCCAATTGAGTGCAAAGATTTATTGTGTAATCCCTGGCTTGAAGAAGTTGATGCCTGGTGGTGGCTGAAAGGAGCCAGTCGTCGAGATACGGAAACACCTGGAATCCTTGACGTCTCAGGTGAGCCGTGACCACTGCCATACATTTGGTGAACACTCTGGGGGCTGTAGTGAGACCAAAGGGCAGGGCTCTGAATTGGAAATGACTGGACCCCAGCCGAAAGCGGAGAAATCTTCTGGAGCGTCTGTGAATTTTATGTGATAGTGCATCCTGAAGATCTATTGAGCACATCCAGTTGTCCTTCTCTAGGAAGGGCAAAATTGACTGAAGCGTGACCATTCGAAATCTTGTCTTTCTCACAGACTTGTTGAGTCTGCTGAGATCCAATATTGGTCTCCAGTCTCCCGTCTTTTTGGGACCAAAAGAATCTTGAGTAGATTCCGGCTCTGAATGGTCTGCTGTAACTGGCTGAATGGCTCTTTTTGTAGAAGTTTTAATACTTCTAACTCTGCAACTTCCTTAGACCGGGTGGTACATCTGGAAGGGAATTTGAGTGAGAGAAGGACTTTCCTCGAAAGGAATTTTGTAACCCTCGGATATGATCGACTGTACCCATCTGTCTTGAGTGAGGAACGCCACGCTTCTGGGTACAGCGATAGTCTTCCCTGCCTGCCTCCAAGGATGGACAGTCGGGCAACATCTCAGGGATGCTGAAAGGGCTTGTCAGAGAGGCTCTCTGCTTCCCTGGTTCTGTGGACCCCCTCTGCCTCTAGAGCGGCGTCTGTTATTATTACCCCCTCTGCCTCTAGGGGTAAACTGACCACGTGTATCCGGCGTGACTCCTTGGGATTTGCGGAACCACATCTTTCCACCCTTCTGTCCTTTAGGGTAAGGTCTAGAAGGGGTGGAAAAATGGACCCCCTACAGCAGAAAGAGTCTTGCCGTCCTGTTCACACCTGGTCAATGTATCCTTCACTCGAGGGTCAAACAAAGCTGACCCATCAAAGGGAGAAATTGTGAAGGACGCCTTAAAGGGATCTGCAAAATTACAGAGCCGCATCCAGGCTTGGCGTCTAAGAGCCACCCCTGTACCTGCGGCTCTACTCGCTCCATCTGCTGCATATGATATCAGTCGCATGGAGGAGTTAGCAATAGAATTAAGGATTCCTAGCTGCGAAGCAATTTTTTTTTGAGCCCCTGCAGCTGTGGGATCCTGTACTACCTCACCTAGTTCCTTAAGGATGTCCCTTTGGAGTCTGGTGAAGTGACATAAGTAGTTCAGCGAGCGCATAGCAAAGGTCACTGAAGAGAACATCCACTTACCATACCTATCCATGGTCCTAGAATCCTTATTAGGAGGATGGACAGGTACGGAAGGATCTGCAAGTTCCTTCTTAGTGGCAGCCGCCACCACCATGGCATCAGCAGGGACACCTTTCGTAAGGAATTGCTTTTCCGAAGGGGCAGTAATAAATTTAGACGGCCTCCTAGGAACTGGCTCTACAAAGTCAGGAGCAGCCCAAGCCTTTCTAGCAATAACCTCCATAAGGGGGTCGAAAGGCGGAGACACCCAGGAGGTGGAGGGCCGAGATCCAAATGCCTCTAGGTATACCGACTCATCCTCAGAGGGATTTGTGGAGGGCCAGTTTCCCCTCTGTTTTAGGAGTTCTAGGATGTCTGAAAAGGAGACATCCTCAGAGGGGGATCTTGGGGATCCCTCCGACTCATCTAAGTCGGTATCTGAAGTGATAGACTCAGGGGAGTCTAGGTGTTTCCTCTTACAAATCCTCTTGCGCGGAGGATCTCCTGACTGATCAGGAGAATCCTCGGAAGAGGGGGTTATTCCCAGTGGGGAAACATGAGGCGGAGGATCTCTGGGTCCGGGAGCAAGAGAGATAGCAGAGATATCAACAGGCACTGTAGAGGGAGGAGCTAAGGGAATAGACTGCTGGCTGAGCCCAGTGGCCAGCACACTCTTCATCACCTCGAAGGCCCCTCCCAGGAGGTCCGAGAGAACCCATTCGAAGAAACCGGAACTCCAGGGCCCACCGAAAGGGAAGGCTCCGAGGCAGATGTCGGAGCCGAGCTCACCAAGGCCGAGGCTCTAAGGGGAAGAGTGGGGTCGGACAAGGGTCCAATGCCACTCACCCCCTCGGAGGAGACCAGGGAAGCCCGACCGCCAAATCCCTCTAAGGAAGGTCTCGAAGAGGAGATAAGAGTAGATGCCGAGGGTGCAGAAGGGGGGGTATCCGCCCCTCAGCCATAGCAGAAACTATCCCCGAAGACTCCAGCTCCAAACTCTGAGGTAGAGTCGAAGGAGGAACTTCAAGAGGGTGTGGACTAATAGTCGTCTGTTGAGACGGACTATGCAGCATCTGGGCCAGTGCCTGTGATTTCAATAATCTACTGACCACCCTCTCTAAATCATGGTCAGAAAGCCTGGATGACCTAGATGATCGGCTCCGATGGCTCCGCTCCAAGAGGAGAGGTGAGGCCGGAGCCGAGAGTATTGGTTCCAAGGAAGGGGACCTGGACCTCTTCCTCGAAGGAACCATCGGAGCCGAAGAAACCATAGATGCAGTCGGAGCCGAGGACTTTTCGGCTCCGACAGAAAGTCTCGATGCATTGGCTCCAGCCGGAGCCGATACAGACATAAAAGTAACTGTGTCGGAGCCGGTCGGTGCCGACACCGAAGCCTGAGTCACATGGTGGTCGGAGCCAGTCGGAGCCGACACCGATGTGGCTGAAACAGTATCGGCACCGATAGACATCGGTGCTGAAGGTTTTTGCAAACCAGGATTGGCTCCAGCCGGAGCCGATCTCGACTCCGAAGGAGTCAGAACCGAGGCCGCAGGCTTGGACACAGAAGCCTGGGCCTTGGAAGACTTTGAAGTCTTGCTCGGAGCCGATTTAGCCGGAGAGCCCTCCGGTTTAAGAAGACCCCTTAAAATCAATTTATTCCTCCTCTCCTGCAGGACTCTCTGGCTAAAGGAATGACAAATCGCACAGGAGTCCTGCAGGTGGAGAGGTCCCAGGCAATATAAACAAGAAGTGTGACCGTCTGTCAAGAGACATCTTCTGACAGCACGAGTCACACTTCTTAAAGCCTGAGACCCTCTGCTCTTTGGACATAGTGGACAAACTCAGAACCACACAGTCCCAAACAAACAACTAAACTATAGTTGAAAAAGTAAAACCTCAACAAACACACACACCCTGACAGGGGGGGATGGGAGGGAAGAAGGCCTGAATAAAAAAATTAAGGAGGCAGGATAATTTTAGTCAAAAAAGGGCTTAATATAAACTAAAAATGTTAGATATTAAGTTTAAAAGTGAAAAGGGGCTAAAAACCATTTAATATAAAACACTTACCAGGAGCTGGTAAAAGGAGGACCTCATCAGCGAAGCGGCAAACGAGATCTGGGTACTTACCGCCTTGCATCATGGGATATGGGGCTGCCTCTAGCTGGTAAAAGTGACTCTCGAGCTTAGCAAAGTGCCGAGTTGGAGCCGAGGATCGGCTCTGAACCCATCAAGCAAGAATGAAGGCGAGATTGACAACTTAACATCATATTTTAAAATAAGGAAGGGGGAAAAATGCAAAACTTGTTAAAATTTTGCTGTACACTGTGTGTGGTCTCATTAGCTTTATATATGTGCATACTGCTTCTGGATAACTGAACAGTTTGGTTGTACAGGTTTATTTTTTGTTCTGAGGTTTTATGCTCCCTTCAAAAAGGTTAAGCATTTGTCCTTCCTCACTTGCTAATATATTACACAGTTGTTACACTGCTTGTGTTTACCCGAAGTACACCCAGATATACAGTTGTCCGAGATATTTTAAATGACTGTGCTGTAGATCACTTTGTTCATAACTATAAGAGCAGAATATTCTCTGGATGTCCAAACTTCTGGAATGTTTAGGTAAGTTAGATGGGTCAGCACAGTAATGTGTAAATGATTTGTAAAGTCTGCAAATGCAAATGAGACAGTAGAGCATTCCTACTGTTAGAATGTGTAGCTGGCCACCTCACATATGTGATGTTATAGATGGCAGAAACTGAATGATTTGCTTCAATGACTATATAATTGCTTTATATACCATTTAAGAAGCCATGAAGCCTTTCTCACATTCAGTTTTTAAGTCAGTACCATCATAACACAATAAGATACGGCCTCAAATCTCTTAAGTACTGTCTTTGCTGAAGTATAAAGGATGTTCAGTGTGGCTCATGAATGAAGAAATTTATTTGACCTCTTCCTTGGAAAGCAATATTGTTGTGTTGCTGAAGTGTGGAACTGAGCATCAGAAGGGAATTGTTTTAGATTGTGTAAGGTTAGAGTTCTGTAAATTCAGAGAGATTCTCAGGAGGATGAAGTTACCAAATAGCTATAAGATACTGTCAAGACACGAAACTTCAACTCCATTATGAACTCACCATAACAATACTTCAACAGAAAATATGTTTGGCCATGAACTTGGTGTCTGAAGTCCCTATCAGATACGAGAGGGAACAATTTGTCTTGTCTTTGTCTTGTGCTATTATTGTTTCTACAATGTTAGTTGTCACATACCCTATATAACAGCAGTATGTCTAAACACAAGATTCCATTCTTCAAATGAGAAATATAACATCAAAATTCAGAAGAAATAACTTACAGACTATAGTTGTGATCACCATAACAGTACATCAATGCAGCATTGCACTCTTCAAAGTAATCCGAGTATACATGTAGCCTCCTCTGACTTTCTAAACATTGTACATTAAATGGAGTGTAACCAAGGATGCCAGATCTGATACTGCATGAAGGAACAAGTCCATCTCTCCTGGCTGCAGCTGCAAGACTTGAAAGCCATACAGATATTGATTTTCGTAGGACTACAGATCATGACAGAAACTGTATGCAGATGTTTATACATTTACGTCACAGTCAGAAGTCACATTATACCAGTCTCTACCAATTCCCCAGCTGCCAATGGTATACAAAGACATTCCTCTCCTCTAAAGACATGGTGATGTTCAGCAGTTATTTCCAAAAAGAAATTCCTCCATAGGCACAAATTAAGATATAACGTGCATTACAGACACTCATACTACTATGTTTTACTGCCATTAGTACCTTTTCCATGCCGGTGCAGCCACCAAGGCAGGGGAAGATGGCAGTATCTATCGTGAAGACAAGGATGCATAATTCATCCTCTGTTATGGTGAGTGCCTCACCCAAGTATATGTAATGCTATTGTGTTACTACTTTCACAGTCATACACCCAAACAAAATACCAAGCTTTGCATGCAGAAACTTATAGGAAATGCCACATAGATTTCTTCCTAATAATATTATACTAAAACCACTTTCAGTTTTAGAAACATTAAGCAGTTTGTAGTGCTTTATAAATGTGTAGATAACAAACTATGCTGCTGTTTCACAAATAACAATGGAAGTAGCACTTCTGAAAACAGAAGACAACATTACTCCTGCCCTTGCAATATCAGCTCTGCCTGTTCTTAGAATGTACATACCCTTTGGGCTGGTAGCACAATATTATGTATCCGACAATCCAAATGGAAATTGATTTCCTAGAAGAGTGCTCTTAGTTGGAGAAGAAAACACACCACTGATCTCATTTTCTGCAATCTGTGATTCTGCAAACTAAGTAAACCGCATATGATTCCCGATACATCTTGTGGATAAAAATAAAAAGGCTGAATCTTTTGATTCAGTGCAGTGTCTGACATAATCTTTGGCATAATGGAAGGATTACTAGAAAGAGTTACTTTCCCCTCATGAAAGACTGTGTATTGTTCTGATCCCATCAGAGTTTATGACTCCGGCATTACTCAACAAGGTTATTGTCAACAATAACAGTCCTCAAAAATCGGATTTCATTGTATGGTAGGATCCCAGGGAAGGCAAGCTAACAAAGGAGCATAACATGTCTTAATGGTATTTAAGAAAGGCCTACAAAGAACAAATGAGTGGTACAGTCCAGAACCACATACTGTGCTGCATCTTGAAAGGTACACATTATATATAAATCTGATCACTTGGCTTCCTATTTTTGGAGGAGAGCGTCTTGGTTAGATTAACTATTTTTGATATATGTACAAACAAGGTTAATCTATTTATTTCATTGTGATTTTTTTCTTAGGGCAATCTAAATATGTTTGATTATGATCAAATTAGTACTAATATGTTTTGGGAGTGTCACTTGGTTTTGCTACTTTCTATTTTGTTAACTTTGTAATCCTTAATTTTTTTTTGTAACTAGAGCTTTTCTCTTCGGGTCTACACTGAAAACGGGCCTCTGGCCCAACTGGACCAACCCGGTTAACAAATGTCAATAAATAAAAATAAATACATTTACTGCATCGATAAATGAATCACTTTCATTCTAACAAATATGATCTCCTAGTAGAAGGCATTCCAATGACTATCAGGATTTGCAATAGCCATACTGAGAATGTTCCTATCTGGAATCAACATTTCAACTCGCAGTCTGTTGAAGTTGGTGACATTCTTGACATGAATGGAAGAATTCTGTATTGATATGGAATCAAAGGCTCTCTCTGAGACAGAATCGAAGGTTCTAATTAAAAATATACTGAAAAGGAAGACTTATATTTTCTGGGCCAAAATTGTGGTAAGAATCACCTGAACCTTTTCTTCACTTAATTTGAACAGGACTTTTTTTTTTTAAATCACACAGGAAAGGTTCATAGGTAGTGACTAGACATGCAGTTCAGGAGACCGTTAAGGAACATAGTCCAAATTCCCAACTGACCCAAAATACCACATGGTTAAGTGACTTGGCACGCAGTAGGTAATTGAATACTGAGTGACTCAAACCCTGTACCACAGGAAGGAGCTTAACAACAACTCATAGCCTTAATCCTCTGCACTAACTGCCATACTAAATAATGCATGGAAGTCAACTTTGAATCTTGTTTTCTGGAACTATGAAGTAAAATCTTTAGCCACTGAGCAATTGTGCTACTCACGTTAATACAGACAGTGATGATCCACACTGGACCAGTAATCAAGGAGCCTAAGTCCACACCACTGGCAACAGTGAGGGGATATACACTGGGAGGATGACAGCTACACACACAGTGTTTCCAGATGCAGCTCTCTGCATCAAGTGCAATTTCCCTTAAGAGCATACAGAGACCACAGTCAGTCTGGGGCTGGTTTCTCCCTCTTTTTCCAGATCCCCAGTAAGACTCCCCAATGGCACAGCTATAGAGCTGAGATCTCAGCTGAGTGGCCAAGCCAAGACCTCCAGCACCCTCTCTGTCCAACCAGTGCTTCGCGTCCCTGTCCAAGTAGCTGACACACACATGCTTTGAGGTTTGATTTACACACACACACACACACACACACACACACACACACACACACACACACACACACACAAAACCTGGGAAAGCCTGACACAGGTTTACTAGCTATGCCCCCTTTTGCCCAGACTATAAGGTAGTTATCACTGCCACCATCCAGCTCCTTATCAGCTACTCTAAGGCCCTTAACAAAGGGTGACTAATCTTAATGTGTAATATTACTATTAATACAAATGGCAGTCTGACCAAGAGCAAGGCTATTAGGAGTGGCCTACACAATGTCACCAAATATATATGCAAGTACTCTCAGAACTTAAATATCTCTACACAGATCAGCCATAATGCAAGGTTTAAATATATTTAATAATAAATAATATAAGAAAAACAAAATAGTATATAACCACAGCGACATCAGAGTTCAAAACTACAGGAAATATTTAAAACATTGCAGGACAGCCTCAAATAAATAAAGAAAACCATCTAAACTATGCTTCACTATATTCCTGACTTAATCTAAGAGAATTACTATACCCTAGTTAAATTACCTACAGAGCAAGGCAGATGTGGTGAATGGATCCTTCTAGTTGTTGTCAGATTCAAGACAGAATACAGAATGCTTTCTCTCTCTCTAACAGACCTCTCAAATTACTATCTCAAACATTACTGATGGGCTAGCTTGCAGAATTACATAATTTCTTGTCATCTGACTTACAGTCGCCAGGCCCAAACAACCATTGATGGCAGCTGGTGGCATTTAGCATCTACCTGTAAAAATACATAGACAAGGGCTTTTCATCAGATCTTTGGCAGATGCTGGAAGTCATAAAACAATAAAACCATTCCACAACTCAAGCCTAGTAATTATTTCTCCTTAAAGACAACACAGAGAGTTCCCTAGTACATACATCCTTGTCTCTTGCTGCCATAAAGTAATTTAATTTCAACTATTTTTCTGAAGTTTTGTTGGACTGAAGTTAACCTCCTGTGTTCCAGTTTCCACTGTTAAAATACATTTTAAACAGCTAGAATAGTGCATGCACATTTCAGTTCTATTCCAGTAGGGCACACTGTGGATACATTTCAAGCAATTTGCAAAAACCTTTTTCAATACACGTCTGTACAAACAAGTTTGATATACACAACATACAGTTGTAATACATTTGTAATGCAAGCATCTTATATGAATCATGCTGATATTCAGAAATGACATACAATTATTTACAAAATTCCAGACAGCTGTGGTGGCAGTATCTCCCTTCATCACTCAAACCATGAACATAAAATCAAAGATCTGTATCCCTACAATGCTGAGAGTGAGTAGTTTATGTTTTTGGTCAGTAACTGTGTAACTAAGTATTCTTAGGGGACACAGACAGGTGTTGATCCACTTGAACCAAGTGTAGATTCAGGTTCTGGAACAACTATGACTTGTAGTTCTATCTTATGGTCCAGATGAGTCACTTTTCTTCTTCTGTCAGCCAGAACAGTGTTCATACATGGAAGATGAATGGCATGCAAAAAGTTCATGTACAAAGCTAGATTACAAATGTTCATGGCGAGTCTGCACAGGCAGTATAATTTCATGGTATTCTGCCATAGTACAAATGAGCTATCTTGCTTTTAACTGCAGAAGTCTCATGTACCTCAACTGCCTTAGAGTTAAGGAAATGGCTATTTGTTTTAGACAGATATGCATTTTTTTGATGGACACTACCTCTCTGCACTCAAGGACTGCTAAAGTTTACTAGGCCTGAATCTGACACTATCAGAAACTGGAACAATCTTGGAAGCAGAAAAGATTTTCCTTGATTTAAGATAGTCTATTTCACCCACAAGAGACATTATTTTATCAATGCCATAGTGCATACTCTCCTATTACAAAGACTGTGCAAGTAAACTTAAAATGAACACAAATTAAGGCTGGAATACTGCAATGTCATTACATTGGATGAAATGTAACCTTACTGTAAGAAAATATTCTACTGATAGGGTTGTCTGAAACACTTAAAAATACTCAATGCCCACGCTCTTCTGGGTTATTACTTTATGTTGCACTGTTTAAAGAATTACCTCTAGAAAAGTCATTATCTGAGCTGGCACAAGGTATATTATTTTCCTTACATCTTTAACATGCCACTGAATTTACCTGTTTGGATTGCCTACCAGCCACTGAATGGATTTAGCTTGCATCAGACTGTTACCCAGAAAAAACGTAAATGTGAACTGCCTTCAGACTTAATGCTTTGGTGAACACTCAGTACATCTGCTAGGCCAAAAGAGTCAGAAATATGACAAAGTGGACTACTGGGGAGAAGAAAGAAATTGTATATTGTTACTATTATACAAGAAGCCCAGGATTTCCAGACAGAAGATATTTAGAAAGCCTAACAGAGCAATTAAAGGAAAGAAAAATACTTGCACAGGAAAAAGTGTTAAAAGCTTCAAATGAAAGTTTGTATTCATTAATACAACAGATTTATGAAAAACATTACATAGACAAAGGAACCTTGGGACATGCCAGGAGAAAGAAGTGACAGAGGATGTGCAAAAATATGAAGAACAAAAAATCTAGAGAGTTTTGAAAGGTATAAAAGAAAACATGGACATGGGAAAGAGAGAGAGATCTGACATGATGCAATATTTATGCAAAGGAGAAAGCTTAACTAATCAATATAAAAAAGGCAGCTCCAAAGATACTTGAAGAGAAATACAGGCAAAGGCACACAGATATGGAACATTTCACAATACAAAAACTAAAAAAACAAAGGGTGAGGGTGTAGAAACAAGGATTAGTAAATCAGAAATTGAAGCCATGGATTATCTGAGAAGTGAATGATTTTGTGCAGCGCATCCAACACAAGTAATATCACATGCGGATCACCAGATTCAGGGGCAAAAGGTAGAGCAGGAGGCATCTGAAGAAGGTCTGCAACAAGCTAATGCTCTGGAGCTTCCTGCAGCTGACTGGTACAGAAGTCCAGTTGAAGGCACTCAACAAGGCAAGGAGCAGGAAATAGACAGTGGCAACTCCGATGCAGGTAATTTTGCACAGTGATGGGCCAAAATATTCCCATATGAAGGAGCAACATATGAAGCAGGGAGCATTTGAAGAGTATATGGCATAGGATGATTTTCTGGAACTTTCTCTATATTACTTGCTGGGAACAGAGAGCAAAGATGACACTTTCAATCCCAAAGAAAATTATTTAAGGGAAGACCTTCTTGATTTTATACAGATGGATAGACATATTAAAATGTCTGAAAGAAATAAGATTACAAAAAGTAAATAAGGCCCAAAATGTTTGAAGATTGATAAAACAGATGAACGTAGAAATCAGGACTATTATGAGAAATTAATTTGATATATTAGAAAGAAAAAGAATATACCACTGCACAGCTAAACTAATAACAGATATAGTGTTACCACAAAAACACTGAGTAACAAAGGAAACGGAAGCAAGTAAAATGCCACCCCGGAGTAATCAAATAGAGATGACTATACAGCAAGATAAGAAATATCACTGCTAGAAGAATACATAAAGGGGAACAGATCATCAAAAATACTTAGAAAGATAAATGTGATAAAAGCAATGCATAGTATAAAAACAGATAAAGATTTATCACATACTATTGCCAATAGCAAACTAAAAGTAACACAGCCAGAAAAACCTAGATGGTATACCGAAAAACAAAGGAAAAGTACAAAATAAGCAATTTGTGGTTGACACAAAAAGATTTTATAGAGAATTGGGAAACAAAGCAAAAGGAATAGAAATAAAAATAAAAACAAAAACAAAGATCAGAAAATGCACATTTATGAAGACCCTTTTGAACAGAACAAAGATAGTGAGTGGACAGAAGAATTAAAAGAAAACAGTAAAGAGCTCTAACGTAGAGCATATGAAATGGAATGAAGTAACTGCCAGTGAAATTGAGACAAAATTAAGAAAAGCTTCTAAATGGAAAACCCTAGGCTCTTTTGTGGTACCTAACTTCTGGCTAATGGAAAAAAAAACAGTATATACTGAATCTGCAAATATCAGTCAAATGTCTAACAGTGTAAAAATGTGAATGAATTGCAGTGTGGAATGGGACATTACAACAGCCAATAATTTTGTAAACACTACTGTAGCCCAAAAGGCAAAACTGAAAATGTAAACCAGAGAAATATGTATAAGGCATTTGAAATATTTAAGAAATGGGATGTGATGGATAAGCATCTTTTAAACCCCAAGTTACTAGAAAACAGCAAGGTGGAATGGGAGGTAGTGAGAATGGAAGAGAAAGTATTTTGAATTTTGGGATTTTGATGGAAGATTTAGAAAAGAAAGGTCTAGGACAGGTCTCCAGGTTCCCTTTTTCTGGCACCAAAAATACTCTTGAATAAAATCCTTTTCCTCTTAGGTCTGGCATGACAGGTTCTGTCACCCTGGAAACAGTGAAATCTGATTGGGTTGATGTGATGGAACCCCTTGGAAGGGAATCCCACTGACAGAGGGATGTGAAGGCCTAGACTCTGAAGTAGCTTTAACGATTGTCAGGGTGGTGAATTTTGGGAGGACTCCTCTATGTTATTTGAACCTCTCAGTCACTGATTTTCGAACTGTTTCTTACTATTGCCTTGCTGGGAAAGTCTTTCCTGAAAGCAGAACATGAACTAGAAGACGTTTTGATTATATTTTTGAAAGAAGGGTTGAAAAACCTGGTTAACCCCCTGAATTAGCTTTCCCCTTTCTTCAAACTTTTTGAGGACTTTGTTTGAGGAATGCCAAAATAACACTTCTTTATTCAAAGCAGCATTCAGAATTTCAGCTTTAACATCCTCTGGCAAATCCCATGAATATAGCCAAGCAGATCTTCGCATCACACAGCCAGTGACTGCTGGTTTGGATACAGCATCCTCAGCGTCATAAGCAAATTTTAAAGAATATTTGGTTAACTGAGGCACAAAAGATAAAAAAAAAATTAGAACTTCTTTAGTTTTAGATGAGGAGTGCAATTAATTTCCTCACATCATCAAAAAAAGCCAGCAGAAATTTAGTCATGGGCCTAAAAAAATACTATTTTGAAGGCAAAGGTAGTGAAAGAATGAATTTTATTTCCAGACATATCAAATGCTTTTCCCAGTTTGTCAGATGGCATAGAATTAGCAGATGAAATGAGCTTGGCTGAAGCCAATGTTGATTGAAATTACTGTAGGATCTGACCTGCGGTAAGCAAAAAACTAAACTGTGTGCCTAGGGCACCTTATACAATCTATATGACATTTATGGAGGCTAAATTGTCAGGCAGGCTGTTAGCTTCCAAAAAGCATCCTCTAGGGCTGGCAACACAGGAAGAACAGATGGTTTGAAAAAAATTCACCTGCAACAAATCATAATATCTTCTCAGAGATTCTGGAATTTCTTTATATTCCCACTGAAACAAGTCCATTCATTTTCATAATAGAATCAGAAAAAAGACAATTCTTTAGGAGGGGGAATGTGAAGAATAAATTGGCTCAGAGTTAAATCCCCCATTTTGTAAACAGGAAACTTGAGAAACACATTTCCACTCTAAATCATGTCCCTCTAAATGGGAATTTGTATCTGAGAGAGTGGAAAACCTTTTAAAAGGAGGATAGGGCTCAGCATTAAAAGACTGAATGTCTCTTAATAAACTTTGCAAATCCTAGCCAATCTTCACCATGGAGTTTGAGGGGAGACAAACTTCTAATTCTCTGCTTCCTTTTTCTGGTAACCCCCCCAGCAGAAAAGTAACAGCTAAAAGGATGGAACGCCCCTTCAGAGCAGCTTAGCTGAGGATCATGTCCCATTGCCTGCCCCGGTGTTGGCAAGGCTGGTTCTATCATGCTCAACAAGGCAACTGAACAGCTTGCAGGGGACATACCTGCTTTCCAGTCCTTACTGACTTTCCATGGAGCAATACTAGATGGACTGAAGAAAAGGATGAGTGGTCCAAGGAACATGGCCACAGTGAAATTACCCACTGGTGACTGAGAAAGAGGCAGTTGGAGTGAAAGACAAAGCCTCCACAATAATGTTTTTCTTCTTGTGGCTTGAGAAGGGATCAACAGATTTACTGGGAAACAGACCTATGTCCAGATGGAGAAAAAGCCTCATAAGTGGACGCCAGAGCCAAGGGCAGTCACTGTTACCTTCTGAGTGAAAAATTATTTTCTGAGGTAACATTTTTGAGTGACAAGCATCCAACACACTAGTCCCAGCCCCTCACCACACTGGTATGCACAGACAGTACACTTTTCCTCACAAAAACTAAAAATAAACCAGGAAATCCCCTAGGGACCAAGACAACTTAACTGCCCAGCCTTGTAAAATCGCTAGTTGATAGCTGATCACCCAAAGCCTGCACAGGAGCAAACTTCGGCAACAAGAAAGCTCTGAAGTTTTGGTGCCCCAGTCATTGCCTTATTCCTGCTTCCTTCCTGGAGACCAGTGGCTGCAGTGTGTGGAAAGTGCCCTAAAGCTTTGCAAACTGGTTGGCAGAGTGTCTTATACAGCTTAGGATACTCTAGCAGTGATCTAATAATCTCATTGTTCGTATCAGTAGAGTACTTTTACTACGTTTATAACCTTTCAAAATGGCATCTGGACTTAACTTTCCTAAGAGCATATAAATTTACATGGAAACGAGGTTGTGCTAATAAAAGATGTGATTTACATTCACAATGTAACAGCTGTCAGAGCCTCTGTACTGGAAAAACATCTAGGAAGCTGGTACAGTAAATTTATGGACCTGTCCTATGCATTGCATTCAAAGGATGAAAACAAGATCCTAATGCAAGCATGCAGAGGACTGTGACAATTCAAAAAACAGCTCACATTTCAACTGACTGAACAAGTATCATTTGACAATAGAGGAGGAAACCGTGAAAGTGTTCTATAGGCACATTAATTATTTTTGGCAACTGACTTGCAATGCTAACCACCCTAGAGCACAATGGTCATTTAAGCATAAACTGCACTTTAAAACTTAGACCTTTAAAATAACTGTTGTCACTCCATTTCACATTTAACATTTACTGTGTTAGTTTAAAAAAATCTTTGGTGATTTTTAAATAACATTTTTAGTACAATCTTAGACTCAGCTGAAGCACATTTTAGCTGTAAACTAAGCATCAGCTTGTGAGTATTTCATCTTTACAGAAATACAGCTTATTGGTAGAGTACAAACCAGGGAAGCTCATGCACATTGCTTTTTCTCCAAGTAGACCATATATATGAGTGAGTGAAAAGATGGTCTAATGGGAACAAGATCTCTAAATTTTGTAAGCTGTGTCAGAGTTAATAATGGCAACAGAGAAAGTCCAACGGCTGGGCATGTCCATTGGAATTACTCTCATTATAATTGAATGACATGATGGCATGAAACCACTCAACATTTCACTAAATCTTAATTCTCGTTTTGTAATGAATTGCCATTTGTCAGGAACTCATATTTTTAGAAGACAGTGTAATCATTCCTCCTCAGGTGTAAGAAAATATGATTGCACAATGCATGCGTCATAAGATGACATTACCAACAACAAGGAAAGAGTATGTCATGTCATGCACTGGCGAAATATGACTTTGCAGACAAAACTGGAGGGCATATTTAAGAATCAGAGCCAGGAGAAAGAACTCATAGCACATTATATCCTTCACTGCCTTGGTTGAAAGCTTTAGTCCAAAATATGTATTTTCTTTTATTTACAGACTATTACTCAAAATTTGCCTGTAGTAGTATAGAAGATAAAAGATAAAAGATACTACCAGTCGATCAGCGATGGCGAAATTAAAAGCAATTTTTGTGAGGCATACAGTTCAGAACAAGTTGCATTCGACAAGTTTTCATTTTTCCATTAGAGAGTTCCAAGATGCAGTGGGAATTCAACTTTATGACATCAAGTCCTAGTTTTCCTCAGTCCCACAGGCAGGTTGAAAGAAAGGCCCAAACTGTGAAAAATATTTTAAAAGGTGAACATTCAGAAGCAATCACTCTATTATGATCCATAGGAAAATCACTACTGTAACTAACCACAAAATGGTGACTGAACAAAAAATTGCTTACACCATTTCCACAGGGTTACCAGACAGTAGTCAAAAATCAATAGAAGTGTTAAAGCCTAGCTAGCAAAAACAAAATTTTTTTCTCAGACAAAACAGCAGAAAAAAGAAACACTTCTGCTCATAAAGTAAGGTGAAGCAGTCAAAATAAAACAGGATGAATATGATAAATTCTGTTTTGCATATATTTACGTATCTATTCAAGTTTTTATATATGCTTTGATGACCAGGATGTCCATCTTCAGTGGAAGTCTGGACAAAAAGCTCCTGCAACTACAAAATTATGTAGCGAAAAACATATTCGCAACAACTTTCTGAAAGTGGTTAAAAAAAAACAAAAAAAGAAAAAAATCTGACTACAGAATCCACAGATACACTGACATACAGACAGAGTAAATAATTAGTAGTAGTAGCATAACAGCATTTTTCAGAAATTTTGCAGCAGCACTTAGAAACATGTTAGGTGTGTTTAAATAGAAATAGCACAGGTACATTACAGTATTATGTACAACTTTGAGTTCATGTGCATTAGAGAATGGACGACCTGTACATCGGCACCTTGACCCGAGAAATGTCTAGAAGTAACATCCACCTTGTAATATAAAAAGTAAAAAGTGAGCGAGGCCCAAGCTGCTGCCGCAGAATATCATCATCAGCAAAAACGGGACTTAAAAGGCTGGGGTAAAGAAACTGCCCAGTAGAATGAGGCGTAACCCCTCTGAGGAGCAGGTCTGCCTGAAGTGTCATGGCGAACTGATCTGATTTCCTGTCCTGTGTCCTGTTGTCCTCATAAATTGTAATTGAACATCTAAATGCATCAATTTGTATTCTTTTTTTTTGAATACTTGTTTGAAAAAGACAGGCAAAATGATTGACTGGTTAAGATTGATCAGGAAAGAGAGACGAAGGAAAGAAAAAGATGGATTGGTCCTGAGCACACTATCAAGAAAGAAAAGAAAAAAGTTTTGACACAAAGAGAAGCAGCAAAGATACCCTCCTGGCTGCTGGCTGATTAGCTACTGAGAGACAAGTCTTCCAGGAAAGGAATTTAAAATCAGCAGAAGCTGCAGGAAGGAAGGAGGGAAAGTGGCCTGCAGGAGGAAAAATCCAAAGGCGGTACACACTCCTTGACCTTGACTGGGCCTTAATAAAAAAAACTCCCTTGAGAGGATTTTATAATTTAAGCTGTCATAAGGGCTGTGTCCTGTCCAATGTGATAATGCGATATAGCGAAAGTCTAGAAGAAATCTAGCACCGCAGAGATAGGTGCTGAAAAAGGATCCACTCTCTGCCCTGCCCCTGCTATAGAAGAACCCTCTTCCATTTACTCGGATAAACCTGTCTGAGGTAGAAGGTGAGCAGCAGCAAAAACTGGCTGACTGAAGAGATACGGGAGTCCTAATTAAGGTTGGAATTGGAGCTCCCAGAGGAGAGATGAGATGAGATCGGTGATCCATCCAGAATCCATGGATTGATTTTGTAGATTCTCTGAAGGGAACCAAGGTTGTCAGGAGAAAGAATGGGGCAATGAAAAATCATTCTCCCCCCAAACTGTTGGCTTGCAGAAACCTCTGCATCAGAGGAAGTGGAGGAAGGCATAAAGGACTCAAAAGCCGCGGAGAAAAGAGCCCACCACTGGTCACTGACCACAATCGGGCGACCCTGGCGGGAACAAGAGAAGAAACAAAGAGGAGAAGGGTCCATTGAAGAACCGCGTAAATAGCGGGCGGCATGAATTAATTAGAAGGTGCATAGCGCGCCGCAACCCTAGGGCCCTCAGGGACCCAAAGCTGCAGTTGGTGAAGGTTGAAGGATCTATAATTTGAGTGATTCAGAAGGAATTTCTCTCCCCAGTTGATCATGCCCCAGCCTTGGTGCTAGATTGAAGGGTAATCCCTGGAATGACTGGCTCCCGCTGGGAGAAATGCAGCATCCTTGGTCGGTCAGCCACATACTTGAGGTCTAACATCAAAGGGAGATATGATTCTCAGGGAGAGGGTCGGAAAGTTGAGGGGACCATCCCGGAACTTTGCTTAGTTACTGACAGACACAGGTAAAAGGTCAAATTGGTCTTAAGTGGTCGTCTTCTTTGGCACCAAAAGAAAGGCTTGATCTGAGACCCTGGCTTGATCTGGGGCCAGCTGGATGGGGTGCTGGGTTGAGAGCTTTTCGATTTGCAGCAGCGCCCTCTACCCCAGTGGGTCTTGATCTGGGAGGGATCGAGATTCAGGGGGTGGATAGGGTATTGGGGATATGTATCGAAGTGGTGAAACACCAATTGTCTATTTGTTATGACTCCCCAGAAGTCCGGTTCCGCGAAGTCAGGTGAGGACTGCTCAGGGCCACGACTGCCCAGGCGCCGGACCAAGGAGGGCTGCGTGGGTCTCTCAGAGAAGGTTCTCTCCCGGAGCCCCTGGAGCCCCCCCCCTGCCTCTGCCCGCTCCTCCCCCCTCCTCTGAGGCCTGAAGGACTGCTTATCCGGGACTGGGTTGGGACTGGCGGACGACTTCGGAACCACATCTTTCCTGGTCCTTTTGGTTTTTAGAGAAGGGAGCTCTGGGAGCTGAGAGCGCGGGCCGCGCTCAGACGTCTTCCCGTCCTTTAGCTCTGGACTAGTGTCACTATGAAGAGTCTTGCAACACAAGGCAGAGACCAGCGAAGGGCATTGAAAGGTGCATTTAAAGGGCTCAACAAAATCACGCAAATGTTCTCCAGCAGGGTGTTAATCTACAGGTAATGGCTGCTGAAAAACAAGTCCATCACTTCATGGTAGCTTATTAAGCTGTAATGGAGCTCAGACTGAAAGTAAGCTAACAGGCAACATTATTTTAAGCTCGCTAAGCAGTTATTTTGCTGTTTCATGAGTGTAAAGTAATTAAAAAAAGAGAGGAGAAAAAAAATACAAAATTGTGTGATTCTGTCTGTGTGTGTAGGTGTACATTAGAGTTTAAGGAAATGAAGTGGCAGCTTAAGTGCCAAGCCACAGTGTTCACTGGTCTCAATGGTATAATTTCCATCAGTAGTACCTTAAAATTGAAGGATATGTTTATGTTGTAAAAATAAAAATGACTTTTCTTCAACAGCATATAGCCTAGTGTTGAATTGATGTTTTTGTATATTTTTTGTGACATGGTTTGGTTGGTACAAAATAATGTGAGTCATCTTTCAGTTTGTTTTAATGTATTCCTGATTTTAACTAAGTGTTCTGGGGGAAATAAGAAGGTAATTGTTCACATGTTGAAATGGGGGTGGGGTTTTGTGTATAAATATGGTGCATTCATTTTATTCTTTATTCTGAAGAAGTCCTTATTACCTTTAGATGAAAGAGCTAAATCTGATTAATAAAGTGAATCTTCACTGCGAGCACTTGTGTTCCCTGTTTTTTTTATTTCCCTACCTGGGGACTGTCAGTCTCTCACCATTTGTTTGTATCGACCAAATGGTGTTGACTACACAGACATATAAATCAGCCCCAGAAACACAAAAAATTAAAGAAATTACCAGTCATGCAGTCATAGCCACACATATTAATGTCAAATCAAGACTCTTTAAGGAACAGGTAGAAGTTGACTGACTCAAGAAGATCTAAATGTGCTACCGCTCAATCCCCAGTGTCTAAAAAAGAAACTCCACTCTCTCCAAACTCTTCTCACTGTGTAGAATGCAGACATTTGTGCAGTTAGAGACATGGTTTAAAGCTATGGAGAGAATACCAGCAATGCAGGGCTAGAATGCTTTCCACACACATTTAGGCCAGTTACTACACAGGCAGGGACTAAAGGTGCTGGTGGTCTCAATCTACATCAATAACAAGGTCACCTCAAGACTCGTCAGACAGAATGACAAGCTTAAACTTCTCCATGTCCTAATTGCTGAATCTGTATCTAAATGTTTTCTTTTGCAAAGCTCAGTGTTATTTACAATTAAAGGGGAAGCTTTTGTCCTTATTTACGCAGATCTATTTATGGGCTATTTCAAAAAGATGTATGTGCCTAATGAATGAATCATTTCTTACCATCAATTGATATTTGACAACATTTTTTTGAATGAGATCAGGTTAGTTTGGAAGGGTGAATATGGTCAGCTATTAATTACTTCTCAATATCTAAATAATCAGTCTGGCACCCAGTTTTACTGTTAAAGCTGAAATGTGTACAATTGATTATCTGGACGTTATGGTTACTAAAAATGCTAGATAAAACATTACATTCTGACATTTTCAGGAAGCCCTTTTCTAAAAATACATATTTAAGACATGACAGTTGCCACCCTAAGAATGTTATTAATACTATGTTATTAATACTACTCAAGAGGGACAATTTATCAGGGCCAGATACATTTGTGGTAGCTGTTTTTTTTTTTTTTATCAAAAAGCCTCAAATTACATTTTTCAAAGATTTTGTGAAAGAGGTGATCCCCCCATAATTTGCCAAGTGTTAAAAAACAGGTTTATTTCTGTCTAGTACCAACCTGTTAATGGTGATTCTAATTACCAGAATGAGGAACATAAGTAAGATTTATGACAACTTTTGGGACTAATATGCATAAGATTACATCTCTTATCAACAAACATTGGCATTTGTTAACTTCGGAGAACTTTCTGTGGTCCATTTTGGGTGACTTTTAAAAATATTGTTACAGATGAGCATGGAAGTTGAAACAATATTTTTCTTTGTATAAAAATATTGGTTTGCGCCAATTCAGTCACAGTAAATTTAATGGTTCTAGATCTTGTAGAGGCTGTAAATTTTGCTTATGCAGTGCACACTACCAATTTTGTCCCTATCAGTACTGGTACAAATGCAATGAAACTATTATTTATTTAGCATGGTATCATTGCCATTTTTTTTTTTTATTTTGGGCAGACCAGGAGGATGCTTAAGCAGCATTTTATTGACCATCCAAATGCCGTAAGATGCAAAAAAAAATAGATAATGCTTTATACAGAGACATTATTAAACATCAAATTACTAGGTTTGTTTTTACAGGCATCGATGGCACTATAAAAAAATAAGCTGGAATTGCTTAACACCAAAGAAAGAAGATGGACCATTTTGCTTGGTTGTTTTCATCAGGTTTAAACAACACATATTAATCAAGATTCTGCTATTTTCATTTTGATTTTTATTTGGTTGAAGATACATTTATATTTTTTATATATATTTATATATACAAATATATTTTTATATTGATGCAAAATCAAGCAATTACTTTTAAATTAAACACGTGATACTTGGAATGGTATTTAAGTTGATCATGTGACTATGGCATTATGGTGACTATTCTCCTGGTTAAAGGTGGAACAGATTTGTTTTTGCTGCTCCTCAAGAGTTTTTTTTTTGGGGGGGCACTTATACTGGGCCCCTATCAGCATCTCGAACGCTGACAATATAGAATTTGATATTGTCGCATAGAGAATGCCGAAAGTGCTGAACGTCAAACGGATAAACGGAAATCTCCGTAAGGGGAGATTTCCGTTTACCTCAATGTAGTGCGGTCTCGGAGTTGGTATATTTAAGTAGCGGGGGATGTGGTTGGCACAGGCACCCATGTGGCGGGTGCATGGGGGGCTTGAACCCCTGCCTACACCAGTCAGTTCATTTTTTTTTTTTAATCGGCATTCGAAAATTGGATAGTTTGATCATGTCAGTTCGACATTTAGTGATTCGAACTATTCAATTTTTGAAATGCTGATATAGACACCTTATACTGGAGGGTTTTGTGTTTTGGATATCTATGTTCAAGGAAGAAATCATTTCACTATGTTCAACCCTCATCACACCACTCTAAGTACAATGACCCCTTCGCTTTTCACCTGACCAGGCACATCAAACTGAACATCCACAGAGGTTCCCCACAAAAAGGATACAGAGAGTGCACAACATGTCTTATGTGGATTGCCTCAAAGCCCTATACCTGTTCTTGGTCTCCTACACACTGTTAAGGGGCAATTAAATGACTGTCATACAACCTACTGCACATTTGCAAAACAAACAGCATCAGAATTATCCAATCAAGAGACTTAAACTTTGCTTGCAATAATAAATAGGACATGTTTGAGGGACAGGTATGTGTCTTAGAGACTATGTTTCTGTAAAACAGGCTTTCCATCCATGTGAAGCGTTGTTCTTTCATAACCCAATTCAAGTGTACTTTGGACAAGTGGATGGAGAATAGGAAATTCACCCCTGGTCAGGCTCCTATATCCCCTAAAGGAGAGCAGCAGTCTGTAAGTACTTGATCACCCAAGTCTGTACTTACATATACCCCTTGGCAAATCTTATGGTTCCTAAAACTTGTCAGATATACTTGTAATGTGCATGGCTAGGCTTAAAAAGGCCTCTGTAGTCATTAGCCTAGTATATTCCTATGGACTTATGAATAGTTTTCAATAGTTAAATGCTTCATATCTAATAAAACAGACCATCAGAACTGAGTGCATACAAGTTAGTTTCCTCTACACCTACTTTAAACTATCACACTTTTATTTTGCAGTTGATTATCGGGAATGCATGCCTCAGCAAAAATCCTCTTTCCAGTTGAAGCCTGGGGAGAAAAGTGCCACAAAAATATAGTGCAATACAAAAGAATACAATACAATTGATTATAGCTTCAATGCAATTAAACAGACATTAAGGAAATTTACATGCAAAGAACTTGTTAATTTTATAACAATATGAAACATCTGGTAAGAAAAGTGACAATAACACAAGCAATAGCTGGCAATACATTCAAAGAAGGATTTATAATATGACAGAAGTCTGTAGGTTGTCATTTCAGTCTAGTATTAATGTAAAATTGTTTAAGTTTGGTTTATGGCACAGTGGTGGAAACAGGGCTGAAAACCTCTATGGCAAATTACTATTTTAACTTGGTGCTTAAAGGAGCAGATGAGGTAGGGCACAGAATAAAAATAAGTGAGATCAGAGGTTGGAGTGGAAATGTAGAGATGGCAGAAGGTGTGCTGAAGGTAGAGAAGTTGAGAGGAAATGCATGAAACTGGGTGGCTGAGGGAGGGTAGGCAGAAAGTTAGCTAAGAAAATGAGAGAGTACATACAGTGGATATAAAAAGTGTACACACCCCTGTTAAAATGCCAGTTTTTTGTGATATAAAAAAAATGAGATCACAATAAATAATTTTAAAACTTTTCCCACCTTTAATGTGACCTATAACCTGTACAATTCAATTGAAAAACAAATCTGTTAGGGGAAAAAATATAAAAGCCGTACAATAAGCTGGTTGCATAAGTGTGCACACCCTTAAACTAATACTTTGTTGAAACACCTTTTTATTTAGTTAGAGCATTCAGTCTTCTTGGGTAGGAATCTATCAGCATGGCACATCTTGACTTGGCAATATTTGCTTACTCTTCCTTACAAAAACTCTCCAAATCTGACAGATTGCGGGGTCATCTCTTGTGCACAGCTCTCTTCAGGTCACCCAAAGATTTTCTATTGGCTTTAGGTCTGGGCCATGTGTGGGTTAGTTGTGCTTTCAGTTTAAAGTTGTTAGGCTAAAAGTTAGTCTTAGAAGGTATGGGATGCTATTCCATTTTTTTCAGATGCAGTTTGAATACAGAGCCACCAGCTAGGTTGTTGGACTTGGGTACAGTGAGCAGAGTTACTGATTAGGGTAGTATGGATAAACAATGTACTGTAAGCTTGTGCATTTTTGTGGGTGGTTGATTATTTTGTGAGCTATTAGCAGGTGCTAGTTTGATAGAGCACGAGGTAGTTGTAGTGAGTATGATTTTTTGAGAGCGATGCTGCGGTGGGGTCTTTATGCTAGATTTGAAGCAAATTTAGCAACCTCGTTACCAAGATGCTAAAGCTTAGCAGACTGGAAGGAGGCAAGACTAGACAGTAAAGGAGTCGGCACAGAGCTGGGCAGAGAACAGGCTGTAGTGATTCTTTTCTGTTGCTGCCTCTATAAGCAAAGGATGTATTCTGTGGAATGGTCCTAGTTACTCATGCGTTTTTGGGTTACATTAAGTTACATTGGGTTATGCATTCAATACTATACAACCCTACTTCCTGCCCCTCCCTCTCTTCCCTAGTGTCCTACAATACCCCCAATCATCCTCTCAGTACCTCCCACCAACATCGCCTTGATATTTACAAACCCAACAAAACCACTGGAAAACTCCTTTGCAAATACTCAGTATCCCAGGCCTGGAATAAACTCCCCTCTAACATAAGACATACCACACACTTAAAACATTTCAAAAAAAGTCCTCCACTTTACTATATTTCTCATTTCTACTTAATTTCCAAATCTTCGATTTTTGTTTTATTTTTTTCTCTATTCTGTTGTCCGACTCTGACTCCACTTTCAATACTGCAATTATCCATGTAAATAGTTCATAGGTTCATAGTTTAGTACTAAGCTAACTGCCCTTGTGAGCCATTTTAAGCCTAGCCAATTATCCCTTGTGAGACTCAAACCCTGCAACTTGTGTTTGTAAGGCAAACACCTTAGCCATTAAGCCACCCTCCAACCAAAATATGTATATTATATGTCCTACTTTAGTAGCTACTGTTATATAACCAGTACATTTACACTGATCTACCTTGTTTAACCACTATGTACATATTTGATCTACCTTATATATTTTTTGTCTATTAATTGCCTCTCTTTTTCTAATTTTTTAAGCTGGTATTACTGTGGAGCTTTTCTCTTTGGGTCTCCACTGAAAATGGGCTTCTGGCTCAGTTGGACCAACCCGGTAAACAAATGGCAAATTAATAAATAAATTAATTAATTAATAAAATGTGGTGATCGAACGTCAAATATTCATCTATGGTGATGCCTAAGAGCATGATATGACAAACTACATCAATTTGCATATTATTCTTTGAGATTATTGTAAGAAGCTGTTTTTTGCGAGTGAACATCATTAATTGGTTTCCATATGGTTTACGAGGAGTTGTGAATTGTGAAGCCAAGATTTAATACCTATGGAGGACTGCTGGGTTATCTCTTAGGGTTGAAGATGAGGTTTTGGCTAAAGAGACAAGAATGGAGTCATCAGCATATTTTACAACAGAGATGATACAAAGTAGTACATAGGTCATTGATGAAGTGACTCAATACCCGTGGGCGGTATACAGACTCTTGAGGGACACCAGCACGTATGAGTGAGGAGGAGAAGTCACGTACTCATTTTACAGACTGTTTTACAGATAACTATGCACCAGACAATACAAAAAATGAATTATGCCTAGACAGGAGAGTTTATACAGAAGATTTTGGTGACAGACAGTTTCAAAAGCTATAGTCAAGTCTCTACTCTCTTGATAGAACTAAGTTGCTGGTATTTCCGTTTAGGTTTAGTTGGTTGGTGAAGTTTCATGGGCAGAAGAATTGCTATGGTTAGGTCAGAAGCTGTACCATGCGGGAGAAAAACGATCATCTGTTACAAATGGGCTATGGATGCATTTTAAGATTTTTGATAGTTGGGGTAGTATCGCTATAAGCCTGTAATTTAAGAGTCATTAGATGGTCCGCTTTTTGAAGGGTTATAGTAAATGTTTTTTTTTCCAAAGTTCTGAAATACAGTCTTCTGTGATGGAGTTGTTTATCGTCAGCAATCCCAATATATTCTGAGGGTAGTTGATCTGGTGCTAACCTAGCTGTTTTTAGGTTTTGTGCATATTTTTTGATGGTGGAGGTGAGAAAGTACAGTTGTGTACACTTTCCATAAATGTAGATGTCCGAGTGTATTCACTGTTGCAGTCATTACATTTGGGTAATCTGCTGGCAGGTTGCCCTCAGTCGGCCTGAATTCCAAAGTCTTGGGTCCTGCGTCAGTTGCTGTCTTCTCTTCCATGACGTCAGGTCGTCAGGGGTATAAAACATGCAGCTGACGCCATTTTCTTTAGTTTTTCTTGCCCCTGATGTCAGGTGCCCCCAAAAAGGTAGCAAAAAAAAAAAAAATATATATATATATATATATATATATATATATATATATATATATGTATATATACATGCATCAATATAAACTTTACCTGCATCTACAAGCAAATACACCACATAGATTGTAGAAGATAGAGAAGGAAAGATAAACTCCAGAATGACGGGGATGGCGGGAGGGTAACATGGACTGCAACAGTGAATACACTTGAACATCTACATTTATGGTAAGTGTACACAACTGTACTATGTTCTTCATGTTTCACTGTTGCAGTCATTACATTTTGGTAGAATCCCAAAGCTATGGTTGGGAGGCTGGAGCTAAACAGCATTAGGTGCGGCTATAAGACCCTGCAGCACTGCAGTGGTAAAGCCTGCCCTGGACTTAGAGAGGCAAATGATAATGCTTTGTGAAGGTGTGAACAGAACTCCAAGTAGCAGCCTCTAGAATGTCTTTGGTTGGTACTCCTCTGAGAAAGGCTGCTGAAGTAGCTGCAGCTCTGGTGGAGTGAGACCTAGTGCCCTTGGGCACAGGTTTTCCATAGTGTAAGTAGCAGAAATGGATGCAATGGCTGATCCACTTTGAAATTGTCTACTTTGAAATAGCCTTTCCTTCTGATCCTGCAGCATATGACACTAGCAATTGCTCAGTTTTTCTTAGAGCTTTAGTCCTGCTCAAGTAGAATCATAGCTGTCTGTGTACGTCCAAGGAATGTAGAATTCTCTCCCCCTTGTTCTGCGGATTTGGATAAAGAGTTGGTAGATGAATTGTTTGGTTAAGAGCCACACTGGAAACCACCTTAGGCATAAAAGTCGGATTTGTTCTCAGAGACACCCCGTCTGGGTAAAATATGATAAAAGGCTCTACAGCCATGAGGGCCTGTAACTCTAAAACTCATCTTGCTGACGTAATTGCTAGTAGCAGAGCTGTTTTCCATGATAAGAACTTTATATCAGCGGTAGCAGCTGGTTCAAATGGAGGCAGGGTGAGCTTTTCCAACACATAATTGAGGTCCCATGCAGGTAATGGTGATCTTCTAGGAGGCCTTAAAATTTTGGCTCCTCTAGGATACTGCGTTAGTACAGGATGAGAAAAGATTGGTGGCTCGGTATTGTAATGAGCCGAAATGGCAGAGGCATGGATTTTGATTGATGAGAAATATAGGCCTTTGTCGAGCATCTCAGTTAAGTATTGCAATATCTGAGGAATATTTGGTTCTGCTGTATCCGTTCCTTGTGCTTGATTCCAAGGACAGAATCTCTTCTATTTGTCAGCATAAGATTTTCTAGTACTAGGCCTTCTGGCTTCCAAAATGACATCCATCACAGCTTTACTGAGAGGTGTTGTTTGTATAGCTACATGATCAGCCATGCTGCCAGGTTCAATGTCTGTAGTTGATTGTGCAGGATCTGATTGTTTTGCTGGGACAGTAGTTGAGGTCTCTGAGGTAAGGTCCAAGCTGGGTATTGAGACAAGTTCCTTAGGATTGGGTACCAGTACTGGCGGGGCCAGTCTGGGGCAATTAGTATCATCTTTGGTTTCTCTTGTCTAACTTTTAGGAGGACCTTGGGGAGAAGAGGCAAAGGAGGAAAGGTGTAAACTGATAGGTTTTTCCAACTGAAGGATAGGGCGTCCACTTTCCATGCTTGTGTGTGATAAGTCCTTGTGCAGAATCTTTTCAATTGATAATTTTGAGGAGAGGCAAATAGATCTATGTCTGGGCACCCCCATTTCTCTGTTATCATGTTGAAGACTTGTGGATTTAGTTTCCACTCGTGAGGCTCCATAACGTTTCTGCTTAAATCGTTTTGCCAGTGTATTTTGTTTTCCTGGCAGGAATTGAGCTTGAAGATGTATTTGGTAGGTCAAAGCTGTGTCCCACAGTGTCATGGCTAATCTGCAAAGGGGGTATGAGTGTGTGCCCCCTTGCTTGTTTATATACCACATGACTGTGGTGTTGTCCGTCTTTATCAGTAGTTGTCCTGGATGAAGTAAGTCCTTGAATGCTGTTAGGGCATTTTGAACTGCTAGCATCTCTTTCTGGTTGATATGCAGATGCATTTGTTTTGGGGTCCATATGCCCTGAATGCATCTTCCTGCCATGTGGGCCTCCCAGGCATAATCCGATGCGTCTGTTGTTAAGGTCTGGCTGGCAGGGGAGAGTGAAGGCCGTCCCATGTTTTGGTGACATGCCTTTGCCCACCATAGAAACTCCTGTTGTAGGCAGGGATTGAGAGGAATCATTGCTTCCAGACTGTGAGAATGTTGACTCCATAAACTTTTCAGGTACCACTGAAGTTTCCTCATATGCAGTCTTGCATATGGAATCAGTAGGATGTAGGATGCCATGAAGCCCAAAGCCTGCAGAATTTGTCTTGCAGATAACTGGGTCTTTGTTGCCATTAGTTTGAAGTAAGTAATCAGTTGCCTTTGCTTGTCTGGCGTGAAGTAAGCCATCTGGGCAGTTGTATTCAAGCTTGCACCCAGGAATGTTATCTTTTGAGCGGGTACCAGTTGTGATTTCTTTTCGTTTATTGTGTACCCTAGGCATCTTAGAAGCCTTTTCACAAACACCAGGTGTCGAAGAAGAGTGCCCTTGTTCTCTGATTGAATGAGACAGTCGTCTAAGTAAGGATATATTTGTATACTTCTTTGTCTGCAAAATGCAATTACTGGTGCCAGGCACTTTGTAAAGACCCTGGGCGCAGTAGATAAGTCAAAGGGCAGTGCAGAGAATTGGTAATGCATTAAGCCAGCCTTGAATCTGAGGTATCTTCTGCAGGATTGTCTTATTGGGACATGCAGGTATGCATCTTTTAGGTCTAATGTCACCAGCCAAGCATTCTTGCCCAGTATGGGCAGAAGCTTGCTGCAAAGTCAGGATCTTGAATTTTGGAATGTCCAGATATGTGTTCAAAATCGATAAATCCAGTATTGGCCACCAGGCCTTGTCCTTTCTGGGTACCAACAACAGTCTTGAGTAAAACCTTGTCCTTTTTCCTGTTCTGGTACTGGCTGAATGACCCCCATATCCATGAGGGACGTAACCTGTTTCTGTGCCTCTGCCCATTAATTTTGTGGCAGATCTGGCCAACCATTTGCCACTGGCAGAGTGTGGAAATGGAATCTGTATCCCTGTGATACTATGTTTAGTACCCACTTGTCCTGGGTTATTAACTGCCAATTTTGAGCAAAAAGTGCTAACTTTCCCCCTATGCCAAAAGATAAGTGCTTGGAGTAGGCAGAGGAAAGTCATTGGGATTGTTTTCTGTAGGTTTGCACTTTATCTCCTCCAGATTTGGAGGTAGAAGCACCCCATTGCTTTGACCTGTATGAATCTTGCGCCTGGTATCTGGAACCCTTACGGCTTCTGGATTTGTCCCTTTGAGCTCTGTCTGACACAGGAAAGGACCATTTTTTGTAGGCCAGTGTCTACTGAATCTAGGTGGCTGCACTTGTAAGAAGTCTTTAACAGTTTGCATAGACTTAGCTTTGTCTTCCATTTTCTTTAAAACCTCTTCTGCCTTAACACCAAACAGAGAATCATGTTGTAAAGGAGCATCTAGCAATTTAGCTTTAACATGATCAGGCAAATTCTGTTCCTTTAACCAGGCATGCCTCCTAACCACAGATCCAGTAACTGCGGCCCTGCAGGAGGCCTCTAAGGAATCAAAACCACATTGCAAAGTATGCTTTCCAACCTGTTCAGCTGCATGCAATAATTCCTGCAATTCTTTATTTTCTGCACATTCTGAAATCAACATCATTTTCTGTTTCAGCAATCCCATAACATGTTGTTGGTACTTAAGCATATGAAATTGACAGTTTAAGGCCCTGATTGCCAAGGTTGCAGTTGTGTAAACCTTTTTTCCCCATCTGTCCAGTGCCCTTGAATCTCTGTCAGACGGGGTAGGATTTTTTGCTGTTGAGGCCTTAACTCCCTTTGGACCATGTGAAATAGTTTCAGGATCGGCAGCAGGGTTTTTAAATAAAGATTTATGTGAGTCAGGGACCCTGTAATATCTGTCAGGCTTACTGGGAGACAGAGGTAAGGAGTCAGGGGTCAAGCTTGACTCCGAAAACACATCATCCACAATGTCTAAAACAGGAGGAATGACTAAAGGCCTGTGCCGAGGGAGAAGGAAATCCCTGAGCCTCTTTTTTGATTCTGAGAAGTCTTGACTCTCCCAGTGAAAATGCTCCCTCAAAGTATGCAAGGTTTCTCCAAATGAACAATCCTCAGAAGTAGATGTAGATGGTACAGACTCCTCTGCATCAGAATCCTCATAGGGAGAAATAGATAATTCCTGATCAGAAGAGGAATCAGAAGTAATAGAAACCTGATCTGAAGATTGATAATCAATGTCTTGCCTAGGCCTCTTATCTGGAGAGGGATGGGTATCCCTGATCAAGGTAATGAGGTCTTCAGCCATTTTGATCATCTGTTTTTTAGGCATAGAGGCCTGTGCATGTGGCTCATGCAACTTTTTTTAGTTTTAGAAGTTGCTTTTATCTTTGGTTTTGCAGCTGTCGATGGTTTGATATACAAATGTTGAGGTCTGAATACACCCTCAGAAGCCAGTGCCTGCTCAGCAGCGGACCCATCCGAGGAGACACATCCATCAGTCCAATACCTTGAGTATCTTGCGGATGCGGACTCCGTGGGTGTCGGTGAGGCCTGACCCGAACTGGTAGTGACTGGCTCCCAGCGGGCGGAGAAACCTCCTGGGCCTGTCCATCAGAATGTGGTAGTACGCGTCTTGAGATCTATCGAGCACATCCAGTGATTTTCTCCCAGAAGGGGAGAATAGATTGCAGAGTGACCATTAGGAATTTTTCTTTAGGGACTGCCAGATTCAAGAGAGGTCTAGGATTGGTCTTAGTTCCCCCGTCTTTTGGCACTAAAAAGAATCTGGAGTAGAACCCTGATCCGATCTGGTCTGGGGAACGGGCTGGATGGCTCTTTCTTTAGCAGATGGCCAATTTCTGCCAAAGCGGCCTCCCTTTGACGGGTGAGTGCGTCTGGGAGGGACTTCATCTTTGGAAGGTGAAGGAAAGGAATGCGATATCCCTGGATATGATTTGGAGAACCCAGCGGTCCGATGTTATGGACTCCCATGCCGCTAGGTGCCCGGCGTCCCCGACTGCCTCCAGAGTAGAGCAGTCGGGCAACCTCAGGGTTGCTGGCCGTTCAGAGAAAGGTTCCCTGGACCCAAAGTTTCTGGGAGCCCCTCTGCCTCTAGGGCGGCGTCCTCCCTGTCCTCCTCTGCCCACGGAAGGACTGGTTGTCGGAGCAGGCTGGGACTGCTGCGACTTCGAACCACATCTTCTTCTGACCCTTTGGTTCCTAGAATAGGGCCTCTGGGGTGCAGAAAAGCGGATTCGGCAGACAGCGTCTTCCGTCCTTCTCGCTCTGGGTCAACGTCTCATGACGGTCTTGCCAAACAGAGCAGAACCATCAAAGGGCGTTCGCAAGCGGCTTTGAAGGGCTCAGAAAAATCGCAGTGACGGAGCCAGGCCTGACGTCTAGTGACCAGTCCTGTCCCCAGCTCTAGGCCCTCCATAGCATGGGAGAGTAGCCGCATAGAAGTATTTGTGACTGACCTAAGAGTGGCCATTTTGGTGGAGTGCAGAACTCTGTCCTCCTCGAAATGGACTCAGGGGATGCAGCATACTCCTTAATAAGGTCTCGCTGCATCCGAATATGCCAAATAGTTCAGCGCCTTACGAGAAGGTCGCGAACTGAACATCCGCTTCCCAAGCGGTCCATCATCGAGACTCCTTGCTCGGTGGGTGGACTGAGGGACTCTCCTGAGCCAGTTCCCTCTTTGTAGCCGCCGCCATCAACATAGCATCTACAGGAGGCCCCTTACTCCAATGGGTCCTGTCGGAGGGTGGACTAAGGATCCTATCGGGTCTTTTAGAATTGGCTCCACGGTGTCCGGTTCCTTCCACGCCTGGTGGTAATAAGATCCACCAGGCGGCAGGGGACACCCAAGAGGTGACGGGCCCGTTTGAATGCCTCCAAGAACACGGACTCGTCCGAGAAGACTTGGGGGCAGACCACCCCTAATACGGACATTTCCATGATGTCTCGAGACATCCTCGGGGTGACCGTGGGAGCCTTCCCTTCCTCCAAGTCCGTGTCTTCAGTGAGAGACTCAGGGAGTCAATGTGCCTCCTTTTGCATTATGCTTGCGAGGCCTCCTCTGGGGGGCTGTCAGAGGAGTCCTCGCAAGCAGCAATTGCTCCATGGGAGCAACTTGGGGCACAGAAACGGGCTGTCCCAGGGGCCGGATGGTGGAAGCCTGGCCCAGTGCAGAGGAGGCCGGGCGGCAAGTGCCGGGGTCCGGAGACCCTCAACAGAGCCCTCTCCACTACATCAAAGCCGGCGAGCCGACCTCGACCAAAGGATCCGACAATCGGCTCCCCCTCGGATCCGAAGAGTGGATCGGAGCCGGCGGCACTCGGATCCGAAGGGACAGTGCGCTCCGACACAGACGGCGCCAAGGAGCACCTGATCCCCGATCCGGCTTCGGATCCAGGCTCCGAGATCAGGTCCCACGCACTCGAGGGCAGGGTCGGATCCGGTACCAAGTACTATCGGCTCCGACCTCCCCGGCTCCGGCTGCTCCCAGTTGCTCGAACCCGGTAGCGGGTCGGAGAAGGAGCAATAGGCTTAAAAAGGGTGTTGAGCTCCTCTCGGGGGGGAAGCAAGAGCACTCCCATCTGCATCTGGGCCTGGATGAACCTTCTCATCATCCGGTCCAGATCAGCATCCGAGCTATGGGTAGATCTCGGCAGGCTACCGAGGTAGGCCTGGAATGCCTCTCGATAGCCTCGACGGAGATCCAGTCTCCTCCTCCTCGGGACCCGTGAGAAGCAAACAGGGGACCGGAGCCGAGAAGGAGGAGATCCGAATCGACAACGGAGCCGGGAGAAGGCTTGGCTGGCGGGGCGAAACAGAGGTCTCGCCCGCCGCTGTGGTGCTTCTCCTCCGGTCCTTTCTAGATGCATCCTCTCCTCTCCAGAAGCAGGAGTTTGAGTCCCAGGAGCAGGAGGGTGCCACAGGGGAACAACTGCAGCCGGGAGTCCCGAGCGGAGGTCGGAGCCGAGTCCGGCGGTAAAAGACCCGCCAAGACCAGCTTGGACCTCCGCTCCCTCAGTGCCCTGGGGTTGAACCCTGCACAAATGGTACAACCAGATGTGAGGTGTTCAACCCCAAGACATTTTAACATGTGGCCATCAGCCGGAGAGAGCTTATGGCCACACTCGAGCATTTTGAAAATATAGACTTAGGCTGTTCAGCCATAATCTATAAAACCCAAAGTTACAGAAAAGTAACTTAAACAACAAAAGAAAGCACACAGGCCTACACACACACTCGCACAGCGAGGGGAGGGAATAAAAATTATTACTGTAACTTAAAATACACTTAAAACAGTCTATATAAACGGAAACCTACTACTTACACAAAAATTATTAAAGAAAGAAAAAATTCTCTATTTTTCAACAAGAAAATAGTCTACTTAGCTGAGAGCTATGTATCCACATCCAGTTACCAGCGCGGCAAACAAGATCTGGGGTCATGAGGGTTAGAGCAGGGCATTATGGGTGAGGGGAGGAGCTGAGAGCTTGGATCCATAGCTGGAAAACCATGCCGGTTCGGATCCGATATCGGATCCATAACCCACAGGTTGCAGACAAATGAATATCCTACTTCAGATCTTTATATCAGCGGTAGCAGCTGGTTCAAATGGAGGCAGGGTGAGCTTTTCCAACACATAATTGAGGTCCCATGCAGGTAATGGTGATCTTCTAGGAGGCCTTAAAATTTTGGCTCCTCTAGGATACTGCTTTAGTACAGGATGAGAAAAGATTGGTGGCTCGGTATTGTAATGAGCCGAAATGGCAGAGGCATGGATTTTGATTGATGAGAAATATAGGCCTTTGTCGAGCATCTCAGTTAAGTATTGCAATATCTGAGGAATATTTGGTTCTGCTGTATCCGTTCCTTGTGCTTGATTCCAAGGACAGAATCTCTTCTATTTGTCAGCATAAGATTTTCTAGTACTAGGCCTTCTGGCTTCCAAAATGACATCCATCACAGCTTTACTGAGAGGTGCTGTTTGTATAGCTACATGATCAGCCATGCTGCCAGGTTCAATGTCTGTAGTTGATTGTGCAGGATCTGATTGTTTTGCTGGGACAGTAGTTGAGGTCTCTGAGGTAAGGTCCAAGCTGGGTATTGAGACAAGTTCCTTAGGATTGGGTACCAGTACTGGCGGGGCCAGTCCGGGGCAATTAGTATCATCTTTGGTTTCTCTTGTCTAACTTTTAGGAGGACCTTGGGGAGAAGAGGCAAAGGAGGAAAGGTGTAAACTGATAGGTTTTTCCAACTGAAGGATAGGGCGTCCACTTTCCATGCTTGTGTGTGATAAGTCCTTGTGCAGAATCTTTTCAATTGATAATTTTGAGGAGAGGCAAATAGATCTATGTCTGGGCACCCCCATTTCTCTGTTATCATGTTGAAGACTTGTGGATTTAGTTTCCACTCGTGAGGCTCCATAACGTTTCTGCTTAAATCGTTTGCCAGTGTATTTTGTTTTCCTGGCAGGAATTGAGCTTGAAGATGTATTTGGTAGGTCAAAGCTGTGTCCCACAGTGTCATGGCTAATCTGCAAAGGGGGTATGAGTGTGTGCCTCCTTGCTTGTTTATATACCACATGACTGTGGTGTTGTCCGTCTTTATCAGTAGTTGTCCTGGATGAAGTAAGTCCTTGAATGCTGTTAGGGCATTTTGAACTGCTAGCATCTCTTTCTGGTTGATATGCAGATGCATTTGTTTTGGGGTCCATATGCCCTGAATGCATCTTCCTGCCATGTGGGCCTCCCAGGCATAATCCGATGCGTCTGTTGTTAAGGTCTGGCTGGCAGGGGGGAGAGTGAAGGCCCGTCCCATGTTTTGGTGACATGCCTTTGCCCACCATAGAAACTCCTGTTGTAGGCAGGGATTGAGAGGAATCATTGCTTCCAGACTGTGAGAATGTTGACTCCATAAACTTTTCAGGTACCACTGAAGTTTCCTCATATGCAGTCTTGCATATGGAATCAGTAGGATGTAGGATGCCATGAAGCCCAAAGCCTGCAGAATTTGTCTTGCAGATAACTGGGTCTTTGTTGCCATTAGTTTGAAGTAAGTAATCAGTTGCCTTTGCTTGTCTGGCGTGAAGTAAGCCATCTGGGCAGTTGTATTCAAGCTTGCACCCAGGAATGTTATCTTTTGAGCGGGTACCAGTTGTGATTTCTTTTCGTTTATTGTGTACCCTAGGCATCTTAGAAGCCTTTTCACAAACACCAGGTGTCGAAGAAGAGTGCCCTTGTTCTCTGATTGAATGAGACAGTCGTCTAAGTAAGGATATATTTGTATACTTCTTTGTCTGCAAAATGCAATTACTGGTGCCAGGCACTTTGTAAAGACCCTGGGCGCAGTAGATAAGTCAAAGGGCAGTGCAGAGAATTGGTAATGCATTAAGCCAGCCTTGAATCTGAGGTATCTTCTGCAGGATTGTCTTATTGGGACATGCAGGTATGCATCTTTTAGGTCTAATGTCACCAGCCAAGCATTCTTGCCCAGTATGGGCAGAAGCTTGCTGCAAAGTCAGCATCTTGAATTTTGGAATGTCCAGATATGTGTTCAAAATCGATAAATCCAGTATTGGCCACCAGGCCTTGTCCTTTCTGGGTACCAACAACAGTCTTGAGTAAAAACCTTGTCCTTTTTCCTGTTCTGGTACTGGCTGAATGACCCCCATATCCATGAGGGACGTAACCTGTTTCTGTGCCTCTGCCCATTAATTTTGTGGCAGATCTGGCCAACCATTTGCCACTGGCAGAGTGTGGAAATGGAATCTGTATCCCTGTGATACTATGTTTAGTACCCACTTGTCCTGGGTTATTAACTGCCAATTTTGAGCAAAAAGTGCTAACTTTCCCCCTATGCCAAAAGATAAGTGCTTGGAGTAGGCAGAGGAAAGTCATTGGGATTGTTTTCTGTAGGTTTGCACTTTATCTCCTCCAGATTTGGAGGTAGAAGCACCCCATTGCTTTGACCTGTATGAATCTTGCGCCTGGTATCTGGAACCCTTACGGCTTCTGGATTTGTCCCTTTGAGCTCTGTCTGACACAGGAAAGGACCATTTTTTGTAGGCCAGTGTCTACTGAATCTAGGTGGCTGCACTTGTAAGAAGTCTTTAACAGTTTGCATAGACTTAGCTTTGTCTTCCATTTTCTTTAAAACCTCTTCTGCCTTAACACCAAACAGAGAATCATGTTGTAAAGGAGCATCTAGCAATTTAGCTTTAACATGATCAGGCAAATTCTGTTCCTTTAACCAGGCATGCCTCCTAACCACAGATACAGTAACTGCCCTGCAGGAGGCCTCTAAGGAATCAAAACCACATTGCAAAGTATGCTTTCCAACCTGTTCAGCTGCATGCAATAATTCCTGCAATTCTTTATTTTCTGCACATTCTGAAATCAACATCATTTTCTGTTTCAGCAATCCCATAACATGTTGTTGGTACTTAAGCATATGAAATTGACAGTTTAAGGCCCTGATTGCCAAGGTTGCAGTTGTGTAAACCTTTTTTCCCCATCTGTCCAGTGCCCTTGAATCTCTGTCAGACGGGGTAGGATTTTTTGCTGTTGAGGCCTTAACTCCCTTTGGACCATGTGAAATAGTTTCAGGATCGGCAGCAGGGTTTTTAAATAAAGATTTATGTGAGTCAGGGACCCTGTAATATCTGTCAGGCTTACTGGGAGACAGAGGTAAGGAGTCAGGGGTCAAGCTTGACTCCGAAAACACATCATCCACAATGTCTAAAACAGGAGGAATGACTAAAGGCCTGTGCCGAGGGAGAAGGAAATCCCTGAGCCTCTTTTTTGATTCTGAGAAGTCTTGACTCTCCCAGTGAAAATGCTCCCTCAAAGTATGCAAGGTTTCTCCAAATGAACAATCCTCAGAAGTAGATGTAGATGGTACAGACTCCTCTGCATCAGAATCCTCATAGGGAGAAATAGATAATTCCTGATCAGAAGAGGAATCAGAAGTAATAGAAACCTGATCTGAAGATTGATAATCAATGTCTTGCCTAGGCCTCTTATCTGGAGAGGGATGGGTATCCCTGATCAAGGTAATGAGGTCTTCAGCCATTTTGATCATCTGTTTTTTAGGCATAGAGGCCTGTGCATGTGGCTCATGCAACTTTTTTTAGTTTTAGAAGTTGCTTTTATCTTTGGTTTTGCAGCTGTCGATGGTTTGATATACAAATGTTGAGGTCTGAATACACCCTCAGAAGCCAGTGCCTGCTCAGCAGCTCCGGACCCATCCGAGGGAGACACATCCATCAGTCCAATACCTTGAGTATCTTGCGGGATGCCGGACTCCACGTGGGTGTCGGTAGAGGCCTGCAACTCGAAGGTAACGGGTATCAGGGGCTGCTAAAGCGCCTCACTGAGTATTGATGAATCAGCGACTGGCTTAGGAGAAGCTTTGTCGTCACTTTTGGATCTTGACTGCCTTTCTCTGTCCTTTCCTTTGCGTTTTTTATGTACTCCGGTAGTCGGACTGCTATCCGACGACATTTCTGGGTAGTTAAATCCGTTTCCAAAATACTTTGATGCAAAAATATACCGACGCTTAATAGTGCATTGGTTAAATCTAGCACAAAACCAACAGCCAGGCACATTGTGATCAGGGCCTAGGCAAGGAATACAGTATAAATGGAAATCCTTATGAGGTATTTGCTTCCCACAAGTAATACAACTATTAACTTTTTCTGACATCGGTAAGAAGCAAGAAAAAAGTTTCCCCAACGGGGTACTTAGCTTTAGTGAAGACTTCAGTTCTGAAGCTCAAACTCGAATATTTCAGTGGTCGGCCGACCGGCACTTGCGAAATGCTTCTGCTTTGGGCACAGCACGGCAAGAAAGACTAAAGAAAATGGCGTCGGCTGCATGTTTTATACCCCTGACAACCTGACGTCATGGAAGAGAAGACAGCATCTGACGCAGGACCGAAGACATTGGAATTCAGGCCAATTGAGGGCAACCTGCCAGCAGATTACCCAAACGTAATGACTGCAACATGTGAAACACGAAGAACATCTGGTTTTACACTGAAGAAGGGCTGTTGTTTACTAGTGTGTGGATGGACTTGTACTGTTTACATTTTTAAGTAGGGACATTATTAACTGGATAAAAGTCTGCTTTGTCACATGAAAGTGCTTAACTGTTAGAAATTACTCAAAAATTATCTTTCTAATTCCTTTGGGGTGATTGTTGGATGGTCTCCAAAATGGCTTTTGTTGTTACTAGTCGTGATTTTGCTATGCTGTTTTAGTGCTCCTTTTTGATTAATCTGGCATCTGTGTCAACAATTCCCTCTGATTTGACCACCATTAGTAGCCAGAAAATCCTTGTATTTAGCACACCCGAGATCTAGAGGAATCCGATCCAAACTGACATAAGTCATCGTCTCGCTGTACTCTGCTCTAATTAGATGTACTGTACAGTACAATGCTCTCATTGCTACTTACATGTCCAGACACACGGCACTGCTAGAAAGGCTCCACTTCTTAACGGAGAATATTACTGGTCTAAAAACCCAGAGTTACCAAGTCACACTTGAAGTCATATCTCTATACTTGGTCTAGTATAGACTCTTACATGGAAGTCTGTGTCTTACTTTCTGTTCTATCAAAGACCAAACATTTCCTGATCTCTTACATTTCTACAAGACAGATTCACTAACATTAGATCTACGGATCTGAGTCTCCACTAGCATAGAGAGAGAACACATTGAAGGGGCAGATTTGTTACTAATTTACCCCATCTGTTGAATAAACTGCCCTTAACTATTAAACAGAGTGATACCCTCACATCCTTCAAGCTTGACCTAGACAGTTGGAAGGGCATCCATGCATTCAGCATGGGCCTGACTTGCTCTGCTTTCCTAGAACCAGGAGGTGCATCATAAAGGTTGGTATCGGCAAGGCGCAAATAGTCTCATGACTTATTTGTCCTACAATTCTTATGATCCAATGATCCTATGAATTACAAACGTCTTGCTGAACTGCAGGGTAAGTCTGCAGCAAAAACAGAAAGGAAGATGGTGTGGGCTGAATGCATGTACAAGTCCCTGCATCAGGAAGCAGCCAGCCTGTACTGGAACAACTGTAGTACTGTGGGTGACATTGTCAACTAAGTCGTCCACCTGTGGCCAGTTCCATAAGCCATGAATATTACAAAACAGTGAAGAACATTTTCAGGTTATCTACTTTAACTTCCAATTTCCAAAAATGAAAACATACAATGATAAAAAAAAATCTGCAGCATGAAGAGGAAGAGCGATATCTCAAGGCATGAGGAAATTTAGAAAAAACAGATCATGATGCTTTTTACTCTATATTCTTTTTGAATAATCATGTGAGCTAACATAATTTTTTCTTTCTATTCTTTTTGATCTACCATCCATCAATCTCGAGTTTCTCCTTCCTGATATCCAGGGATAGCAGGAAGGAAGGAAAGCACAGGGGTATCACAGCCATCATCTATAAAGACTTTCTTGCATATTCCATTGCGAAGGCATAGCGCAATGCATGCCGAGTTAGGTGATATGTGGATGCATGTTTCTGCAAATTTTTTATGATCAGCTAGAATGCAAATGACTTTTTCATACACCTGCACCCTTGCATACTTATGTCCATGCATAGAATGAATATCTGTGTTCTCATCCACATGTGCTTGTAGCCCTAGCAGTGGGACATATGGTTGCCACCTTTTAAGCGGGCCAAAGTGAGACATGGGTGTGTGGCCAATATGACACTGGCCACACCCTCTACCATGATGTCACCACAGGAGTGGTGAAGGAGATGCTGTTATGAGTATGATGGATGGCTGCTGGAGTGGCTAGTTGACTGGCTGGTTGGTGGGAGTAGCAGCTGGATGGATGACTGGATGGATGGCTTGATGGATGGCTGAATAAATGGATGCCTGGCTGGATGGATGGCTGGCTGCATGAATGGATGGCTGGCTGGATGGATGGATGGATGGCTGGCTGGCTGGATGGATGGATGGATGGATGGATGGATAGATGGATAGATGGATGGATGGATAGATGGATGGATGGATGGATGGATGGCTGGCTGGATGAATGGATGGATGGATGGCTGGCTGGATGAATGGATGGCTGGTGGCATGAATGAATGAATGGATGGCTGCATGAATGGATGGCTGGCTGGCTGCATGAATGGATGGATGAATGGCTGAATGGATGGATGGATGGCTGGCTGCATGAATGAATGGAAGGATGGATGGCTGGCTGCATGAATGGAAGGATGGATGGCTGCATGAATGGATGGCTGGCTGGCTGCATGAATGGATGGCTGGCTGAATGAATGGATGCCTGCCTGGATGGATGGCTGAATGAATGGATGCCTGGCTGAATGGATGGACGGCTGCATGAATGGATGGATGGATGGCTGACTGCATGAATGGATGCATGGCTGGTGGCATAAATGAATGGATGGATGCATGAATGAATGGCTGGCTGCATGCATGAATGGATGGATGGTTGGCTGCATGAATGGATGGATGGCTGGCTGCATGAATGGATGGCTGGCTGGCTGGCTGCATGAATGGATGGATGGATGGCTGGCTGCATGAATGGATAGATGGATGGCTGGCTGCATGAATGGATGGATGGATGGCTGGCTGCATGGATGGATGGATGGATGGCTGGCTGCATGGATGGATGGCTGGCTGCATGAATGGATGGATGGATGGCTGGCTGGCTGCATGAATGGATGGATGGCTGGCTGCATGAATGGATGGATGGCTTGATGGATGGATGGCTGAATGAATGGATGCCTGGCTGGATGGATGGATGGCTGAATGAATGGATGCCTGGCTGGATGGATGGCTGCATGAATGGATGGATGGCTGGTGGCATGAATGGATGGCTGGTGGCATGAATGAATGGATGGTGGCATGAATGAATGGATGGTGGCATGAATGAATGGATGGCTGCATGAATGAATGGCTGGCTGGCTGCATGAATGGATGGGCTGGCTGGCTGCATGAATGGATGGGCTGGCTGGCTGCATGAATGGATGGGCTGGCTGGCTGCATGAATGGATGGGCTGGCTGGCTGCATGAATAGATGGATGGCTGGCTGCATGAATGGATGGATGGCTGGCTGCATGAATGGATGGATGGCTGGCTGCATGAATGGATGGATGGCTGGCTGCATGAATGGATGGATGGCTGGCTGGCTAGATGGATGGATGGCTGCATGAATGGATGGCTGGCTGGATGACTCGTTAGAAAAAAAAAAAAAAAAAAACTAATCTTGGTCATTTTGTTTGCGGCTGTAGAAGCACTTAAAACAAAGTGCTCCTACAGCCACGATCTTTGCAGGGCTCTTTCTGCCCCAATCCCCACCCCTTTCATGAACTGCAACCAATTGCTGCATGAATTAAAGCAACCAGACCTAACAGGCAGCAGCTTTGCCTGCAGGTCCAGGTTGGTGACGTAACTGAATTGCCATGGAAAAGTAATTGCGGCTTTTCCACATCAATTAAGTGTGCTTGAAAAGCGGGACTTTTCAAGTCCCATTACCTTGCACAGCGGGCAATGGGATGAGACAGCTCAACCTGTGAGTGTCCCACTGACAACAGGATGGGTGGCAACCTTAAATGGACAGCAAACAAATCTTCTCCCTGGGCTACGTGAGCTGGCATCAGCCATTCATTCTCATTCTCACAGGATTAAAACAGATGCCATATGCTGACCGTCTAAAAAAACTCCAGCTATACTCTGTGGCATATCGTCTACTCAGAGGCGATCTCTGCTTAACATACAAGGCCATGTCAAACCCTGAGCTGTTGGACAAGCTCCACTTAAAGAAATCCCAATCCCTCAGAGCCACACGCTCCAGGGATCTAAACCTTATCATCACAATGAACAAAACATGCTGGAGGGATAGGTTTCTGACCCAGACACTCCCCATACTCTGGAATAGACTGCCCATACATGTCAAGCAGAGTGCCTCATTGGCCCTCTTCAAAAGGAACCTTGATGATTGGATGGGAAATAGGAAATTCACCCCGTGGATCATGTCAGCTGCCCTGCTAGACAGGGGCCCACAGAAATAAATATTGTGGGAAGAAATATCCAGGGAATTGTTATGGCTAGGCTTGCATAGGCCTTAGGGCCGATAGCCTAGTACCAGCCTATGAACCTATTCCTCCCTGCTCACTTCCTTCAGCAATCAGAGCCAGCCCAGGTTCATCAGGGGAGTAGTTAAAGCTCCACCCCTGTATGCCATGCAGCCAATAAATGAAAAGGCATACTTAAGATATAGAGAACAATGACATAATATACTTTAGTTTAGTTCACACGGCTAAGGCTACCATCTTTCACAGGGCTGAGGCTACTATCTTTCACAGCTGGTAACAAGATTTATCTTGCACACCTGGGTTTGATTCTGTCACCCTCCACTTGCAAACTGCATGAATCTGGGCAAGTCATTTAACTGAACAGTGCTTCCAGGTTTCCACTGAAAATAGGCACTTTAGAATAGTGACACTCCTCATTGACAATATAGAAAATTACAATAAAAAAATATATTAATACATTATGTGTGCTTCTGGTTTTGTTTATGTGTGGGAGAATACTAGGGGGGAGGTCTCAGTGTCACACAAGGGTGGTAGATAGCAGAAGCTGGGGTACTGCAACAGGGCTAAAAGACAAATCAGTTTCAGAAATTAAGCATCAAATATTAAACACTAAAAACAAATGTTGAAATTACAGTTTATTTTTTTTAAAGTACAAAACAACAGTATTAGGTAGTAGAAAACACACTTCCATGATGACAGTCACAACCATCTAAGTACAGTGAAAAACAAGATGTTTGCTAGCCTTAATAAACCAAAAGTTTTGAACTGAAGAGACTGGCTCAGACTATGACATATTTTATCATCAAATAGAAATTGGCACGTCTGCATTTTCTCTTTTGCATTTATGTTGTGCTTTTTGAGTCTTCTGACCAGACTTGTTCCTCCTTTTGCAAAGTCAGCATGGCCTCACTGTCTGCAGGTGTCATGAAATGCTTCAAGGGTCCTGAAGTCTCTCCATGTCGGAGGAAGGCCATCCTGCAGGTACTTGCCACAGCGTTGACATGGAGCTTGAAACAGCTTTGAGTAACTTCTCAGCCAAGTCTAGAAGACAGAACCATGGTATTATTAGCTATTTACATCTAGAGAAGGAAATGGAAACCAAAGTAACCAAGCAGTGCAACAAGAGAAAATAAAACTAGTAGAAAGCTGGCATACAAAAGAGGACAAATTACTGGTAGAGATGTTTTCATGGTACAGATGCTCCATTTTCTACAAATTTATCACAGTTTATTCTGTTACTACAATGCATCCCAGGAGCTTACTTTTCAGAAGTGTCTTATAATGCAACAGAAACAATTTATGCTTCTAGGCAGAACAGACCATTACTACTGTGGAATGAATGTATGTCTGGTGGTAGATCGGGGTGCATACTGCACGAACAGTGACCATTACTATTGTGTAATGAATGTATGTCTGGTAGTAGATCGGGGTGCATACTGCACGAACAGTGACCATTACTATTGTGGAATGAATGGATGTCTGGTGGTAGATTGGGGTGCATACTGCAAGAACAGTGACCATTACTATTGTGGAATGAATGTATGTCTGGTGGTAGATCGGGGTGCATACTGCAAGAACAGTGACCATTACTATTGCGGAATGAATGTATGTCTGGTGGTAGAATGGGGTGCATACTGCACGAACAGTGACCATTATTACTGGGAAATGAATGGATGTCTGGTGTTAGATTGGGGTGCATACTGCAAGAACAGTGAACTTGCTTTAGCAAATTTTTATGCATTTTTTCATCCCCATGCTCTGTTGTCTAAGGAATCAGTGAATGAGATTTTCTTTTAAAACTCTCATGATTCCCCCTGTCTACAACTTGCAAAAGCTCATTGGTGGCCTTATAATTATGTTGCATGATAGCTTTTTCACCCACTTTTGCAAGTGTTATTGGCAAAAGCAACAAATTATGGAGAAAAATACAGCACTGCCATACACAAATCCTACAAAATGGCCAAATGACAGCAAATCCCATGAAAAGTTAAATTATTAGAGATATTTGATCTGATAATCCCATACCATGGAATGGGAGCAGTGACTGTAATGGTGATATAAATAAATATAAAAGTGCCTTCATTTCTACATTTAATAGCTCAAGTAGGAAAATAAATGATGTCTTGGTGAAGAACTGGCAGGTGTTGAAGTATGACAGGGATACTGGGGTAAAATTAGTGATGGACCAGTTACTACTTACCAGAATGGTAATAATTTATAGGATTTGCTTGAGAAAAATATTGGGTCCATTGTAGATGGATGGATGAAGAAATGTGGTTTTTGTTTCCATCATGTGTACATTTTGGAGAGGAATAAAATTACAATTAATGGTTATAAATTTAAACCAGCTGGTAAATTTACATGTGATACAGAGAAAGTGGTGTATTGTGCTCTGTGTATGTCTTGCATGTTTCTATATTGGGAAAACAAAAAGAAAATTTAGGAGCCATATTTATGAGTACTTGAGGGATATTAAAATTAAGGAGGATGCAAGTGCTCTGTCTAAACATTGTGTTGAATTTGAGAGAGTTGGTGTGACAACGTAGGCTTGATGTGATGCACAGGCCAGGTTTAAATGATCAGGCTACTTTAACCAGTGTTTTAAAACTTAAAGCTTTGGTGAGATGATTTTATGGAGGAGGGACTTGATTTATTTATACATATATACATACATATATATAAATATGTACACACACACACACAAATATATTTATACATTTTTATATATAACAGTTGTTTATTAATTTCTTTTGGATGCATGTATATATATCTATATGTATATATATATATATATATATATATATATATATATATATATATAAAAAATATATGGGTCTACCTCGTAACAATGAAAGACCAGAAGAACGAAACGCAGAACACCGAGACGAAAACAACAAAACCCCAGAACACCGAAAAACACATAAGTTTACAAAACACATATAACACACAAAAACACAGACACAACTTCCCCACACTACTAAACAAAACACCTTACACTAATGATAGGCAGGGGGCAAGCCCCCTTGTGCCCCCCGCACCCCCCTACTTTAATATTCTAACTCCGAGATCGCACAAACAGACACACAAGACAAACACACACCCACACAGTACAGTCCCTCACACACACACACCACAGTCACAACACACACTTATACACAGCATTTCCCTTCACAAATACACTCACACACACACACACACACACACTTACCTACAGCAGAACACGAAAAGCATCAGGTTTTGAATTTCGCGCTTTTTGGTGTTCTGCGGTTTCGTTTTCGTCTCGGCGTTCCGGATTTCAATCTTTCTGGTCTTTCGTCCAACTCAAGTAGACCTATATATATATATATATATATATATATATATATATATATATATAATAAATACATAAATGTATATTTTTTATACCCTGAAAGAATTATAAGGTTCTATATTTTATTTTTTGCTTGATTTTAAGGCTATGTAAATGTGAACTACTATTCTTGATTTACTCATGTTGAGAGCAAGAATGTTTTTAGGGGGTGTGTTGCTTTAATTTTCTACTTCCTGTTAATGCCTTGTATAAAAAGGAAGTTGAGCTGTGTGAGTATATCTGATGAAGTTTTTTCATGGCGAACAGATGAAAGCGCTAATCTTTTGTGTTAATAAATTTGTGGTTCTACTTGGAAGAAAAAAATTATGGCTTGCAGTGTTTCTACTACCTGTTTACTGCAATTTGGTGTTTTATTGAGGCATTTCCACGATCCAGTGTTTGTTTCAAAAGTTAAATGCAGTATGTGAAATACATTAAATCCATCCATCCACAACTCCCTTTTCTCATTTTTACACATGGGGTTGGAGAGTCACAGTGGCAATCATCAAGAGCCAAGGTTCACACTGCCGAATGGCGAACCTTGCCACGGCTGCTCTTCCACACCACACACTCGCACACACACACACACACACACACACACACACACCTATAGCCAGTTTAGAATATCCAATCCACCTACTGCATGTCTTTGGGATGTGGAAGAAAACTGCAGCATCCAGAGGAAACCCACATGAACACAGGGAGAACATGCAGACTCCGCACAGAAGGAACCACAGCTGAGAAGTGAACTAGAAAACCTTTTCCTGTGAGATGACAAAGTTAACCACTGTGCCACTCTTCCACCCGATTAAATCCTCTAAACAGAAAACACTGAATTTTACTGAGTCACTCAAACAAAATTTAAAATTTAAATAACATCACAGTTGGACTTAATCTATGACAAATGTGAACTGAGTGATATCTGAGAAAAACAAAGACAGGTTAAAGCTGCAGAACGATAAGACACAGCAAACTGTGGAGCGCCTCTACCACAGCAATTATACCAAACATGTCAGGCACATATGAACAGATGCCACAAACTGTGGACCACCTCTACCACAGTAATTATACCAAACATGTCAGGCAGATATGAACAGATGCCATAAGCATGGTGCAGAGTGTACAGCAGGTCTTCAAATGAATTGACAATAAATATCATTTCAAACAAACAAATGTCTGAAATGGCATTTGAAATTTTTTTATAAGACATCTTTCTTTGTAAGGGGGGGGGTGAAGTCAGTGCACCCATTACTTACCACAGTAAATTCCAAGAAAACTGGGGATTATTCCTATGGTGTGGACACTGTCAACAAGTGTGCACACAGGCTGGGATGCCAAAGTGGCACTTGCATGTTTGGCCCCTGGCTAATTACTTTGCAGCCATGGTTCATTCAAGAAGAATACGCACTGATGTTTTCACAGAAAAAAATAAAACAAAGGACAATCCATGACACCCATTACGTGAGAAAGAATAGTTGTGTAAAATCTTACCATAGCAATAGATGTCATTTTCTTCTATATGCTGCAGTATTCATAACATGAGGGGGAGTCTGCCTCCGGCAGACTTTTACGTCTGACCAGTATACAAAAGTCTAATGCTAGTGTGAGGTGTATGCAGAACGTATGCCGGTCATAAAGTGACATTGGGTATAAAGCAGACATCGGCACGTACCAGAACTCAGAACTGAATGCAGCAAAAAGCATCAGCCTGAACCCAGGTGAGTAAAACATGCCACCAGAAGCCAGGCAAGCATCAGGGGGAAGGCTGGGGAGGGGGGGAGTAATACTGTAGCATATAGAAGAGAAGGACATCTATGGTTATGGTAAGATTTTACACAACAATTCCATGTCATTCTATTCATATGCTGCAGTATTCATGACATGAGGGAGAATACCAAAGTTCATGCAGAAGAAGAATTGGGCAGAGGAGCAGAAACATTCATCACAAACCCATGCAGAATAGCCCTGGCAAAACCAGCTATGGACCTGGAAATCTTGTCCAACTTATGTTTCGTGAGGGTAAACTTATAATGTTTTGTGAGGGTATGAACAGAAGACCAAGTAGCTGCTTCCAAGATACAGCAAGTGTGCAAGCCTTTAGAGAAGGCATCAGAGGAAGACACTGCTCTAGTGGAATGTGTCCTAATATGGCGAAGATAGAATTTTTCCTGAGCCACATAGGAAGAAATAGTTTGGAATGTGTCCTAATAGGTGAAGGTAGAATCTGTCCATGAGCCACATAGAAGTAAATAGTTTTGGAAATCCAAGTGGAAACAGTCTGCTTAGAAACAGGTAGGTCCAGGGCTCTTGGGTGATAGGAAACAAACAGTTGATAAAATTTCTTAATTGGTTTGGTTTTATCCAAATAATATCCGAGTTGCCTGTGCATGTCTAAAGTGTGTAGGATCCTCTCATTAGAGGATTGAGGAGAAGGGGAAAAAATGGAAGACTGATGGACTGATTGAAGGATAACTTATTAACCACCTTGGGCATGAAGGAGGGGTTAGTGTGTAGGAAAACCCTATCCTTGTAGAAAACTGTAAAGGGGGAAGAGGACACGAGAGCCTGTAAGTCAGACACTCTTCTGGCAGAAGTAATGGCCATGAGGACTGTTTTCCAGGTGCAGTGTTGGAGAGAAGGAGAATTTTCTGGCTCAAAAGGGGCCAGTATGAGTTTTTCTAAGACAAAGTTGAGATGCCAAGGAGAAGGGACTGGTTTCCTTGGTGATCTGATGTGAAGGACACCTTTTAAGAAGAGTTTAACTTCCAATCTGGAAGCTAAAGGGGGAGACATAGGCAGACATGCAGAAACAGCGGAAAGGTGAGCTTTTACTGAGGAGTATGATAGTCCACATTTCAGTAATTCACACAGGTAGGACAGAACCACTGCAACATCCACTAGTAGTGGTTGTAAATCCTTTTTAAGACACCAGATGGAAAACCTTTTCCATATGGAAACATAGGATTTCCTAGTTGAGAGTTTTTTGGCCTCCTGCAGAACTTGTAGCATCTCCTCAGAAAAAAGTTGTCTGAAGTGAATCAAAACCCTATCAACCTTAGAGTCAGCTGTAGAGTTGACATCTGTTGATGTAGTAAAGTTCTCTTGTCCTGTGCGAGTAGGTCCATTCTGTAAGGTAACTTGTGGGGACTGCCCCCGGCTAAATGCAGAAAAATGGGGAACCAATGCTATCTTGGCCAAAAGGGAGTCACTAGCAAGATTTTTGGTTGCTCCTGTTGGATCAACATGACCTTTTGAAGAAATGGGAAAAAAGGAATGCAAAAATAAACATTCCTTTCCAAGAGAAAGATAGGGCATCCACCTTCTATGCCAAGGGATCTGGGACAAAACTTAGGAAGTTGTCTGTTCATGGGGGTAGCAAAGAGATCTACCTGAAGTATACCGCATCGATGGACTATGTCCAGAATCACATCCTTGTGAAACAGTCATTCATGAGATTGAATTATTGACCTGCTCAGTGAGTCTACCCCCACATTTTGGGATGAGGGAATGTAAACCACCTGGAGGAAAAGTTGACTCTGGACAGCCAAGTCCCAGGCCTGCAACACCAGTCTGCACAGGAAGTAGGACTTCGACCCTCCCTGTTTGTTGACATACCACAGTACCGTGGTATTGTCTGCAACCATGTTAACACCCCCCGGAGGAAAAAGTGATTTGAAGATTTGGAGAGCGAAGATCAGGGCCCTCATCTCCTTTATATTAATGTGCTGCCTTTTCTTGGAAAACAAACCAGACATCTCTGACCCTCCATGAGTCCAGTGTTTCTCCCCATCTCATGTCTGAAACATCCGTGTACAGCTCCTGAGTGGGAGGAGGTGGTTGCAAGGGTAAGCCTGGGTTCTTTGCCACCTGTTAGATCCACCAGTGTAATTACTTTTTTCAGGCAAGGCAGGAGAGGGATAAGCTCTACAGGGTAAGAGTGTTGTACCCATACTGTTTTCAAATACCACTGGAATTTCCTCATGTGCAACTTGGCTAGAGGGAGCATGGGAATAGTGGAAGCCATGAACCCCAGGTTGTGAATAAACTTCCTGGCAGTCAGGGATTGATGGAGCAAGAGATTCTGGAAGTAAGGAGGTGAGGGACGGGACCTTTTCTGGAGGCAAGGATGCCAACATCCTATCTGATTGGATCCTGCAGCCAAGAAAGATGTGGTCTTGGGAAGGAAAGAGAGAAGATTTCTCGTAATTGATTGTGAACCCTGGACTCTCCAAAAGTGACACCATGAAGGAAAGGTTCTCCTGAAGGATGTCTGGAGTCTGGGCCTGCAGAAGGAGGTTGTCTAGGTTTGGGAATATATGTATGTCTTGCAGCCTGCAGAAAGCTATTTCAGGAGCAAAGCATTTTGTGAACACCCTCGGGGCCGTAGACAATCCAAAGGGCAAGGCACAGAATTGAAAATGTGATGAAGTATAGCTAAGCAAAGAAACTTCCTGAACCGCAGACAAATGGGAATATGAAGATAGACATCCTTAATGTCCAGAGACACCATGAAGGCCTGAGGGAGGCTGAGAGGAAGAAGGGCAGGTAAAGTTAACATGCGAAAGGTGGGGAACTTCAGAAAAGTATCTAGATAGGAAAGGTCTAGGAATGGGTTCCAAGGACCATGCTTCCAGCGTACCAGGATCATCCTGGAGTAGAACCCTTTTTCTACTTAGGAAGGTGGCACTAACTGAACAGTGTCCTGAGAAGGAAGGCTAGAAATGACTTGGGGGAAAAATTCCAGTTGTTCTTTTCGAGGTTGTGGAATACCCTTGAAGGGGTGAGAAGTTTTACAAACCATCAAATACCCTTGCAGGATGATGGATAGGGCCCAAGAGTCCTGAGTTATCTGTTTCCAAGCAGGGAGAGAATGAGTGGCACAAATGGACAGAGGTGTTAAAGGTTCAGGGGGCAGGTAGTTATAAACTACCTGGCTTAGCCTGAAAAGGCTGCTTCTGAGAGGGAGTAGAAGGGGTAGATTTAGATGAAAATTGTTTTCTAGGACCTCTCTTACCTTTGGAAGAATGGGGCCTGGCAGACTTTCTAACAAAGGTGGTCTTGATAGGACAGTTGCTCTGAAACCCGAGCACCGGGGAAACAAAGATATGCATCACGTCTTCAGCAGAGGTAACAAACAGTGCTTTGTTGTTCAGGGGGCATTCATTTTTATCTTAATATCATCAGGCAAAGGTTGGAGCCTCAGCCAGGACTACCTCCTCAGGACTGCTCCAGATGCAACTGCTCTAACTGATGCATCCACGGCAACATAGTTGCACTTTATGGAATGCCATATAACTTGAGATGAGGAGTTAAGGATGGAGGTAAGCTTAGCCTTAGTGGGAGAGTCAAGAAGCTCTGACAGTAATTTGCTAGCATCTGAAAGAAGGGTCAAGGAATATTTGGCCATACGGGTCTCATAGTTAATGGCTCTGAAAGCCAGAATAGTTGAAGTGTAAACCTTTTTCCTATCCGTTCCATGACTCTCCTCTCCTTATCTGAGGGGAGCAGAGAAGTGGAGGGAAGCATCTTGGATGCCTCATCTGCAGATACTGAGATGGGAGCAGGGTCTGCAGAGGGACATTTGAATGGGAATTTAGAGTTCTCTGGCACTTTATAAAATCTATCTGGCCTTTTGGGTGCTGGAGGTTGAGAATTTGGGCACTGAAGCAACAGCAAAGGCATCTAGGAAGGCTGGCAAAACAGGATGTATGGCAGATGGGGAAGGGGAGCCCATCTGTAGCAGGTCATAGTACCTTTTCTGGATGTCAGATATCTGACAACAATCCTACTTGAAAAACACCCTCACCATAAGAACTGTTTCCCCAAAACAGATATCGTCCCCCGGGTAATCAGTTTCATTAGATTACTCTTCTGGGTAAGCATAACGCAAAGGGGAAGAAATTCGGGCTGAATAAGCACAAGATTCGTCCCCTGAGGATTCCTCCTCATCTGAGGGATACTCCTCAGAAGTTCTCCTTTGAGGAGTAGAGGAAGGAATGGCAGGTGAATGGACAGAAAGAGCTGAGGACTGTCTCAGGGCCATAAAAGCATTTAAAAGGTCTTAGAAAAAGGTCTGCCAATCTGGTGGCTGTCCCTGAGGAGCTGGAGAAACATGTTTTGTCTCAATTATTTTTTTTGGGGGGCTCCATGTGGTGAAAGTTGGATGGGCCTGACGTTGGCCTATACTCCACAATGTCAGTAGGAACATCCTCTCACACTATAATCTGGGAAATACCATGCGGGCCTTCAGTTACAACGAGCCATGATTCCCCTGTTACACCCTAGTCGGACACCTAAATTTCCCTACCAGGACCTTTATGGCCTCCACACTGATGTCCATCAAAGGAGTATCTACCGACTCCAGGGCTGCCTCCTGCCCAACATCGGCCTTGGGCGAGACTTTCAGAACAAACATGGCAGCTTGTGTGGCTTAGTGAACTAAGGAGGTTAGCAGGGAGCAGAGGGCAAATCAGGCCTAGGCTTCTTGGCCTTCTTAGCTTGCCGCTCGGCTGAAGGACCTGTCATAGCTTCCATGTCACATGCAAGATGCTTTAGGTACTGATTTTCAAGATATAAGTTAAGGGAAGCTAAGCCACTAAAATAGGGTCTTGGGTACAAAGGCCTTACAAACAGCATGAGAAGCATGGTCGTGATCAGGGCCTAGGCAAAATAAACAAAGGTCATGAGAGTCCTTATGTGGAATCTGCTTTCCACACAGTCACTTGCCCTTACTAGCTGACAAGTAATCACGACAATACACAGTAGCCAAAAATTGCAATGAAAAAACCACAACAGAGTATTTATCTGAACCAAGGTTCGCAACTTGTATGATGATCGACGACCGGAGCAGATCATCAGATAGGCAGCAGAAAAGTTCTGAGGTCTGGTACGTGCCGACATCCACTTTATACCCGATGTCACTTTCTGACAGGTGTATGTTCTGATTCTGTGCAATATCACATGTAACTCACAGTAGCATTAGACTTTTGTATACTGGCTGGATGTACGAGTCAGCCGGAGGCAGACTCCCTCATGTTATGAATATTGCAGCATATGAATTGAAAGACATCACAAAACCCTAGTACTTGTTTTTCAAGAGATAAAAGCTTGGAGTAATAGTTCAGTGTCATGATGGTAAGGCATGATGGATTAATTAAGAGATGATGAAATCACCAGAATGTTATTGATCAAGACAATCATAACTTCATCATTGCTGGCATCCTGTTTAAGATGTGCATAAGTATATATACATTATACTTGTACATTATACACATTTCACATAGAAAAACTGAACCAAGTATGATTGCCATGCATACTAGTAGAAGAATCAAAACACTATTCTGAAATGATCATGTCCAGAAGGAAAAAAATGCTTCAACTCTGCATCAGAGGTAACATAATTAAAAGATTACTAAGCCACATTCAAAAACAAATCACCAACTGCTTCAAAAAGCAAAATAAAGAAAACCAGGCCCACCAAAGGTGGGAAATCTTAATATAAACAGATGACCCTGAAGGACATGACAGAACTGAAACCTGAATGGGAGTTGCGGTTGCTAAGCACATTAGGACTTTCCGCCAAGCTCTTCAGTCGTCACTCTTCTGCAACTTTCTGACCTGAATGTCTCCAATTAGAGGAAGGGTCACATTCCTTATCAGTAGCAATGCAACTCTCTAGATAATTCAGTGTCCAAAGTGAACTCTTACAACATTTTTGTAGAATCTGAATGCTCATAGCTAGACCTGAAATTTGACTTGCTGCAGCATGTTTCATACGGTAAAGCCAGGAGGAGGCCTGCTTCAAGGAAAGCCTGAACGTGCTGTGTACTATTCAGTATTAAACATACGTGAGATAAGCCAAGTGCAAAAGGATAAAAGTCAATGAAAATTTGCATTTCACTAGAAGTTAATGACCCAAAAAATAAAATCATCAATATTTCACATATTGCATTAACAGCATATCTGTATGTATGTTTTTGGGTGGAGTTGGGAGGGGGGGGTCAGTCTGCTTACAGAGTAATATAAAATTTCTTGCATGGGGAGGCGCAAAGGTTTTTTTGGTACCTAGGGGAAGCACAATAACATCTCTTTGTTTTGAGAAAGGCTCTATGTGAGCGCGTCTTGAGAACTTATGTCAAAACTGCTTTGCTAGACAGTTTTCCTCTCTTGAGTATAAAGTGCTATGGTAGACATTCGCGCCACTCATTGCCCAGACAAGAAGTGTTTCCTTGTACCGTACAAGAAATGCCTTGCCCTGTTTAATTTGAAATTGAACAGCTACTACCCTCTACCTAATCCCCTAACTACAGAAGCACGAGTAGCAATAGCCTCATCTTTAATGTGGTCAACTACTGTTCTTAATTCCAGCCAAAATACTTCCTTAATAAAAACTGCCAATAATAAAACTGGCAGATTTATAAACTTAGCCTTACAACACAAATATCACTGCATTACTTTACTGAATGTCAACTGGCTATCAATATCAGCCCTAAAACAGGTACTGTAAAGAAGCTATAGGCCTCTACTACATGAGACTTAAAATATTACATAGTGAAGACTATAGCCTGGCTGAGTCTTTCTTACAGTTTTTACTGAATGCTTTATCTGTGTGACCTTTTTATCTTTTGTTTTGAGATATTTTGCAGACAGACTTTTGTTTATGGACATCAGGCTTGATTTTAAGCTCTGTGTTTCTAAAGTGTAGCCAAACAATCCACTTACACTTTACTGACAAAGTCATAAAAGAGGCCTAAACATGCATGTCTACAGCAAGTGAAGTCTGGCTTTATTGGCCTCAATGTACCCATAAAAACTTAAAAAGTAAAAAAATAGTCACGGGTATTCATGTAGCTGAAACACTTATGTCCTTAAGAGATCATTTGCACGCATTCCATGAACTTCTACTACAGAAGGTTTAAGGTATTACACAGTGAAGATTCTATCTTGGCTGGGTCTTTTCTTGTAGGAACGAGTTGTCCAGGCAAGGACATCCCCTTAGTGAATATCCTGGAGGCTGAGATGAGACACAATAGAAGGGCCCAGAATTGATACTAGCTGGATCGTATCAGTAAATGCAAAAGCCTCCTTGACTGATTGGCAAGCTTTATGCCCAGACACGTATCTTTAAGACCCAAAAAGTATACCCAATCTCATCCTGACAGACAATGCACTGCAACCAACTGAAATGCTTTTTGGGGAATAAATTCATTCTGGGTTCTCAAGTTACGGGTCAGCCAGAGGTTTTTTGTCTTTTTTGGGACTAAAAAGGACACAAAGTAGTAATGAGATAATTTCTAAACTTGTGGAACTTCTTTTCTTTATGAGTTTTAAAATATCTTTTCCTGCTACTCTTTTGATAGGATGAGACGCCTGGCAAGAGAAGAGAGTGGGGTTGTTGAAGAGTGTGGAATGGAATCAAACTGCTTCTGAATAACACTGTTCTTATCCACTTGCCCTGTATGATGTTCAGCAATACTTCAAGTGAAAACAGATGACACCTCACTGCCTCCAAAGTTATACAAAGATGACTACAGTATCCCTACTGCTGATGATTGTTCCTGCCTCTGGGAAAATTACCACTGAGAAGATTATCACAGCCATTTTGACTCCTCTTAAAATCTGGCTGCTCTGTTGTTGGCATGATGAAACCAGAGATGACTTGCTCCAAAGAATCCATGAAAGGGTGCACTGTGGAATTTAGAATGTAATGCCAACAGTGTAAGGAGACTTGCCCTCTTTTTTTTTTTTTACGTTCTTCAAGTGACTCAAATGATGGTGTGAAAATAGAACACCCACTGAAAAGGACATTGCTAAAGGTCAGCTTTGTGAAGTCTGTTAGACACAGCTAAGTATGGCATAAAAGAGCTATGACAGTGCTTTTTGCCCTGTGTTTACCATCTACAGAACTGTGAGCAAGTCACTTGGTGAAATTAGCAACAGACAACACAGATGACTTTGGTGACTACAATTCATCCAGAGAATGAATTATATCATCATCTTGTTCTCTCTGGATCCTCAACATATGAGAAAAGTTAGTTTGTTACTTCCTAAACCTGTCCACAGTCCGTGATTCCTTATCGGGAGGGATGGACTGCAGCTAGGGTAGAAATACAATCTGGTTTGGGAATCTTGATCCAGTACATCTGATCTTTTAGGACGCATTACAATCTTGTTTGGTCTTATGGGGACAGGTACCACAAAAATTATGGCTTTCCCACACAATTCTGATAAGCTGTGCCACTGTAGCAACTGGACTGAACAGCTAGGAGGATGGCACGGGGGGGGGGGTTAGAAAGCCTTTTGAAGGATCCTTTGCAGAGGTATTACAGTGCTTGCAGGCCATCCTCCTCCTCTCCTTCTCATCTCAAGAACTTTCCCAAACAGAATCATCAGGGTGGGGGATGAACGCCCTCTTCAGCCTTGACATCTGGAGTAGGGGGCTCATGGAGTAGAGTCTGAGTGGCTCCTCTTACACTTATGTTTCTTACCAAGAGTAAGAGGTTAGCGGTCTAAGGACAATGAGGAAGCCAAGACTTACCTAAATATCTGTGACTCATCATCATCCATTGTACACAATAAGAGTAGCTCTAGCAAGCAGAGTTAGAAAAATATACAACATATAAACAAAGAACATTTGGCTCAAAGATCACAGGTCATATGAATACATTAGTAATAATAATAAAAAAATAACTGCAGTTACTCATTATTAAGAAATTACTCCTGTGACCTTTGAGCTCATCATCATCAACCCTTTTTCCTCACATGGGGTTGGGGTGTCACATCACTTGTCGCCATCTCTCTTGATTCATTGCTACTCTCCTACCTTCATTGACAGTCATGCCGGACTGTTTCAGGTCTTCACTCTCAAAATCCATCAATCTCTTTACAGGACATTTTTCCCGTTTCTTCCAAGTCGTTGTCTTAAACTATTTTCTCCATTCTTGCACATGTGCATGAACCAATGCAGTCTTTTTTTTTTTTTTTTTTTACCTTCTCTGCAACTGAAGCTACTTTGGTTTCTGTTCTGATGTCATCATTTCTTTGTCTTTTCCACAATGTACATCTTAACACCCCTCTCAGGCAATTCATCTCTTTTGCCCCTAGCTTCGCTAGTTGCTCTGGCTCCACTGCCAATGTGACTGTATCGTACAAAATTACAGGCTCAGCACCGTTTCATACACCTTATGTTGCAGCTTCACTGGCATACTTCTATCACACATGACCCCAAACATCTGTGTGCCACTTGGTCGCATTCCTTCTGATTCTAACTTTGACCTCTTCATTCAGACTTCCCTTCTTTCCTCAACCAACAGTCCTAGATACTTGAAGCTGTTAACCTGTTTCACTGTTTCCCCCCTTCTTTCTCAATTTTCAGCTGCTTCTGATTTCCCCATTTGCTGCTATAGTAGCTGTCTTGTCTAAATTTAATTTCATCTCATGTGCCTTTAGTTTTGCATTCCATTCTTCTTCTGTCTGGTAAAATTCCTGTTCAAAGTCTGTGTGTAATGTCACATTGTCTGCATACAGCTGAATTGTCAATATGTTCCCTCTGACCTGTTTGCTAATATAGTCCATCACCAGTATGAACATCAGTGGGCTTAGAAAAAGCAAAGCAGAGGGCTACTACACTAAAATTAACGAATGACAAAGAATTTATTGAGCGCTTTCGGCCAGTTAATACCAGCTTTCTTCAGACAAGAAAAAATTACAGTCATATGACTCCTTTTAAATACCCTTAACTGATGTAATCACTCATTATTAATTAAACCCCCCTTTTTTAAAAGCGTACACATTTTTAAAAATAGCACAATTAAATACCATGAATAATTGTAAACTATAACAATATTTAAATTCACCTATCATATACTTTCAATTTTAACACACTAGCAATTGACACAACATCATTAAGATCAGGAAATGCAGATGCATACAAGAACATTATCCACCACAATTCCCGTTGCTCTAAAACAAGATTCCATGGAACCCCCTAGGGTTTACTGCCGGTACCTGTTCCAAAACTAAAAATTTTAAATTATGATTTTGACATTCACTTACATGTTTTGCTAATGCACTCGTCTCTTTCAATGTTCAGATGTCATGGTTATGCTCATAAATACGGTGTTTGAGCTTACGCTCAGTTTTACCTACATAATAGACTACACATGATCAACACCTTGCAGCATAAACCACCCCTTTTGTTCGATAAGAGTACTGGCCAGCGACATAAATATTTTTTGTACCCAAAAGTACTTGGTCGCATTCCAAGATAGAACGACATTGGCTACACATACCACACTTTTTTATCTTTTGTACAGTTTGCATTTTGAATACTTTAAAGATTATTAAGAACTGTTCTGGGGATTTTAGTGTGTACAATTTTAGTAGCTACGATATAACTGGAGCCCATCTGACTTGTTTACCAAGGGACTGACTATTGTTGCTACAAAAGGAGACGATTTGCTTAAAGTATTAATAGAACTTAAACTTTTTACAAGGAAATTGAATTTGGTCTCATTGTTTAATAATACAGCTTCCTCTGTTCAAAATAAAATAAGAATTCTTTTTAATCCTGACCTACATCCAACCTTGAAAAAGTTTGAAAAAGTTTGTGAACTTGATCTAATATCTTTTTTGTCTAGAACAGAATCTACGTGCATGTCTAATATATCAAGGATACAGTGCCAGATGATGTAGGACATTAAAAAATCTGTCTCTTTAAGGTTGATGCAACCTGATAAAGGTGGGGGCTTGATTATTATGGATCAGGTTGATTACAACTAAAGGATATTACAGTTATTGTATGATGAGTCCTATAGTGAGGCGTCACTTAAAGAAATAAACATTTCCTATAGTAGGATTGATTATTTCTTATATGATATGTTGACAGAGGGGCAACTGACAGTGGATGAATTTAAATTTGTGAGTAATAGCACACCAAAATTGCCTACTATTTTTGGTGTGCCAAAACAGCACAAGGACATTTATAATCCACCTTTTCACCCTATCATTGATGGGACCGGTTCTAAGACTTATTTTATTGCAAAATTTATTGATCAGTAATTAAAAGAATGTTTGGTACTTACGTATTAATGTAACCAGATTTTTGCGGCAATGCTGGTTGCTTCTGTTTAAGTCAAGTAGTAGCAGTAGTGTTATGAAGGTTAGACACATGTCTCCTGTAATGTTTTAGTAGTTTTACGAAGGTTTATCATTGAAACGGCTGAAAAAAACTGAAGTCGGAAAAGTAAGGTTTGAAAAATAGGTTTCCCCTTTACCGCCAGCATCTCGTGTCAGTTTAAGCAAGTCCCATTCCACTTTCAAGACGTTCCTTTGACATGCTGCCAGTCGGTGAAGGAAAGAGATCTGTTTTCAAAACCATTACTTATTCTTTTCACAGCCGATTCAATGAGAAACCTACCCTAAGACTACAAAAACACTACAGAAAATAATAGCAAGCGCCTAATCTGCTGTTTAAACTCCGCTTGTGCGCAATATCATCTGCTTAACTGCCACACTCCTTTCAGAACCAACAGACATACACACGGAACCACTGCGATCACATAAATCAATGCTTGACGTCTTTAAAGGACGCGTCCCACAAATCTTATAAGGACAGTGCACCCTTCCATATTACACTTCAGTGATGCCGTTTCAGTAGAAATCAACAAAGTTAAAAAATGATGCAAAATCTAGTTGCGATAATACGCAAGTACCGAATGTTTATTATCCGTAAAACATCTGTGTCGTGACTCCTGTGATTTTTTATTAAAATGTAATCAGGTGGGACCTTTCCTGGATGGGACTTTATTAACAATTGATGTGAAGGACCTCTTTACTTGTATACCGCACGTACTTGGTTTGGAGGGGTTTACAGACTTTTTTACTGATTATGTTCATATTCCTCAGGACGGGATTAATACTTTGTCACACTTAATGGAAATGGTATTGTGCAATAAAGATATATATTATGATGGACATTATTTTAAACAAATAGGTGTTGCTATGGGAACACCATGTGGCCTATTGTATACAAATGTTATGTTGGTGTGGGAGTTGCGTTATTTGTTTCAAAGTGAATTTTTTAAACATGTAGAATGTATGCTTGTTTCTTAGATTATTTATTTACTGTATGGGGGACTACATGAAGAGATTCCAGTTTTTATGGATTTTATAAATGCTAGCACTGATTTTTTGCAATTTTCATATTAAACTGGAACTGCCTCTATAGCATATTTGGATGCCTTGTTAATAAAATTTATGATCATAACAATGTCATTCGAATAGAGTAAGAAATGAGTGCATTAGTAAATCATGTCAAAGAAAGTCAAAATCATAATTTTAAATTTTGTTTTGGAACAGGTGCCAGTAAACCCTAGGGGGACCATGGAATCTTGTTTTAGAGCAACGCGAATTGTGGTGGATATTGTTCTTCCATGCATCTGCATTTGCTGGCCTTAATGATGTTGTATCAATTGCTAGTGTGTTACAATTGAAAGTATATGACAGGTGAATTTAAATATTGTTATAGTTTATAATTATTCATGGTATTTAATTTAACTGTGTTGTTTTAAAAAATATATATGTATATGTTTTTAAGAAAGGTGAGTTTTTCAGGGAACTCAACACTTGAAGAAATACAGAACCAAAAACTGTTCCCAGAACAAACCATGATCCACGAAAATATCACAATGAACTTCTTTTATTAACATGCAAAACAAAGGTTGAGCGCTTTCATCTACCCAAAGTAGATTTCATCAGAACACTAAATGGATCAAAACTTGTCTCTTAAATACCCGCCTAAAACATCACCTGACCAATTAAACCACATTTCAATTAATGAAACCCAACTGAACAACTTTAAAAATATTGTCAATAATAATAATGAATTAAAAAATGCCTAAAACAGCATCAGAATTCAATCATATACTAAAAATTCTCTGTCAGTTTGAATATGAAACATAACCCCAACTCTAATAATACATGCTAGATGAATATTTCATATGAAATAATGTAATAAATGCATGAAGTGCATATAAAGAACAATATCAAAAATGTATAATACAAATCTAACAATGAATACAAGTTACATAACAATTACAGTATAAAGTTATAAACTGCAACGATTATATTGTGCATTTCTAAAAAAATTTAACTACTTATATTAAAAAATAAAAATAAAAATTTTTTTTACAGACCTACAGCATAATTAATTTCTTATAAGGGGCTTGGTAGGAATATATTCATTAATGCCTGGTGGACTTGCCGCATTTAACTTAATCTGCCATTTGATCTCTTTTTCCCCCAGAATTGCCTTAATGTTACGCCCCCGGGGTTGTTCTTAACTACTTCAAGAATGGCAAATTTAAAGGAATCATAGCCAGCACTACCGACTAAGTGTCTATATAGTGCATTGTTTATGTCCTTCTTTTTTATACAGTATAAATGATCATAAATTCTATTACGTAATTTCCTGTCCGTTTTTCCAACATAAAAACTTGGACAGGACATGCACTTTCCTATATAAACAACGTGTTGGGTCTGGCAGTTTCCCTTGCAAAAATAAATCCTACTTCTAATATTATTCTCTAAACTAATACTCTCCACTTGTAAAATGGAAGAGCACTGATTGCAATGTCCACATTGCTTGGTCCCTATCCTATGAGTATTCCGGAAATTGTCACTATAATCGGACCGAATATCAATCATCTTTTTGAAATTCATCCCTGTTTTGTAAACATAGGTTGGTCTCTCGCCTACTCTATCACAAATTCCTTCATCACTAGTAAGAATATTCCAATTACTATCTATAATCTCTATAATCTTCCTCACATCCCCTACATGATGTCCAAATTGTAATATACATGACCTATGATATCCATCTCCTGATTTACTACATTCATTTCCACTGGATGACACTAAGCACTTGCTAAGGACATGTATATACTTATTACCCCATTCACGTGTAACATATTCAGTGATGTCCTTAATCATAGCTTCAGGATAACCTCTCTGTCTAAATAATTTGCCAATAAAGGCCATCTCAAGGATCATATCTTCCTTTCTAGATGTCATCCTAGCAGCCCTTATGCACTGCCCTTTTAAAATACTTCTTTTCTGTGTGTAGGGATGATTACTTGAAAACTCCAAATAGGCATTATAGAAAGTATCTTTCCTGTAGATCTTAGACTGAAAAGAATGTCCATCACTGAATATGTAAGTGTCTAGATAATTTACTCCTGTCCTACTGATGTTATGAGTGAATTGTAGGTAAGAGGTACTTCCATTGATGTAATCAATGAAATTCTTAAATTTCTCCTCATCCCCCTTCCAAAGGATGAATAAGTCATCCAGGTACCTGACATAACAACTTATATACTCCGTCCAGGGTGATTTCAAAACAAATTCCTCCTCCCAATCCAGTAAGACTAGATTGGCGTATATGGGGGCACAAGCAGCCCCCATAGCTACACCCGCTGTTTGTTTATAGTGCTCACCTTCAAACAATATAAAGTTGTTGTCTAGCACAATGTTGATGAATTCAGTTAGTAAGTCAATCTTATCCCACTGTAATTGACTATGTTTGTTCAAGCTGTTAATAAATTTAGTCACCCCATCCACTTTAGGTATGCAAGAAAACAAGTCCTTTACATCGATGGTAACAAATAGTAAATTGGGATCCCATATATCTTGTTTGAACTTCCCTAAAAATTCCCAGGAGTCTTTTATAATGTGTGGTATCAACTTATAAATGTGCTTTAACCATTGGTCAATAACCTTGCCAAATGGAAAGGCTTTGCTACGACTTCCTGAGATAATGGGTCTGAAAAGGGGATCCCTGATATTTTTGTGTATTTTGGGAATTCCTACTATGGTTGCCATTATGGGGTATTCTACTTTTAAAAAATTGTACAATTCAAGAGTGATTCGATTGTCCAATAAAAATTCTTCTAAGTACAGATCAATTCTTCTGTGTGCAATATTTATTTGATTAATAGAAGTTACCTCATATTGTTCAGAATTATTTAAAATCTCAAATATTTTGACAATGTAATTGTCCATATCATACAAAACTACACCACACCCTTGTCTGCAGTCATGATCCTAATATTTTGAGAATATATAGAATCTAATAGTTTTTCGACTGCTACATTCCACCAAGAGGAGTCACCTGATTTTTGTAATTTACTATGTAATTCATATATTTTCTTACTGACCACCTTCTCAAAGGTTAGTAAGGTATTATGCATGGGCGGAGTGAAGTTACTTTTCTTCTTTAAACTATCCATTTTTGAATGCTTATCAGTTGAATTTTGAAAGAATATGCCCAAATTCAACTTTCTCAAGAATAGTTTGAACTCGACTAAGGTGTCCACCAGATCAAACTTCTTTCTAGGAATGTATTTCATGCCTTTCGAAAATAGGTTGAAATGTTCAAAATGTATGGGGTGTTGAGTGTAATTGTAGATTTTGAAGTCTCCTACACTGTATACCACCCCTTCAGTGACCCTAATACCAGAATATTCGCCTTCCTGTGCTAGTAACCCCTGTAGGGATTCCTTGTTCTTCTTTCCCCTTGTCTCCATCGGTTTTCTTGCCATTTGTAGTTCCCCTTCCACTTTTTTTCTGGCACTAAAAAATCTTCCCCATATTGTTCCTCTCTATCAAATTAATTGGACACATAATCCACATTATTACCCCTATCAAACCTATCAGGTTTGACATTAATCCTTTTATTCCAATTGTAGGCTGTATCATTTTCATATTGTCTGGTGTCCCTTAAAATCTTTTTACATTTTCTATCAAACATTTTTTTGCAACTACTTTCTGCATAATGGAATTGCTTAGCATGTAATTTCTCCCACTGTGGGAACAATAAATCATTAGTTATAGCAACATTAAGTTTGTCTACATCTTTTAATAGTGTACTCAACTTGTTGTCATTGCAGGATATAATGAACTCCATGAATTGCTTACCAAAACTATCAAACATTTTGTTACATGTCATTATATTAGCCTCATTTAATTCAACCCCAATGGGCTGTTTAAAAAAACGTAGACCCATAGGTACAATACCACAATCCACACATTTACGTAAATATAAATTATCCATCTGCAAAGCTTTTATCCGATTGAACTTCTTTCCAAAACTAAAAATCATGTCCTTTAAGGTAATATCTTGTTCTTTTGTAGTACTATGTCCCTTATGATTATCCACAGAACGGAAATCATAAGGCAGATTTAAAAAATTGTCTAAATTGAAAGTGAAATTATTGTTCATACCATCAATAGGTTCTGACGACTGCGGCCTGTTATTTGTAGCAGTATCTTTCATAGTCACCAAGTTAGAACCCACTTGTGAAGAGTAAGTACGTGTGGGTTGCATATGCTTGGGTTTTAGCCCCTGATAGAACATACACGTCTTCCGAAACCTCACCAGACGCAGTTGAAAGATTAAACTGTCGCATATAATTACCAATGGTTCCGTTGCCTTGGGTGGTACCGTTAGGCTGTGAATTGTTCCTTTTCTGTGCTCCTTCTCCGTTTGGAATCTCTTCAAAACTACCACTTCCTGTGTCAGAACGTGGTGATGTCATCCCCTCCACTACAGTTTTCTCCGAAGCTGGATTACGTGAGGTGATAGGCGGTGTCATCATTTCCAATAACCGAGTGATCTCACCCTTTAAGATCACCAATTCTGAGTGTATTTTGTCCACTTCATCTCTCCTGACAGGAGAGAAATTGCAGGATATGTACCCAATGGAATCCATGGCAAGTGACAATTACCAACGACAGCAGTTCAGGGAACTCAGCACTTCAAACTATTCTTGAGAAAGTTGAATTTGGGCATATTCTTTCAAAATTCAACTGATAAGCATTCAAAAATGGATAGTTTAAAGAAGAAAAGTAACTTCACTCCGCCCATGCATAATACCTTACTAACCTTTGAGAAGGTGGTCAGTAAGAAAAATATATGAATTACATAATAAATTACAAAAATCAAGTGACTCCTCTCGGTGGAATGTAGCAGTCGAAAAACTATTAGATTCTATATATTCTCAAAATATTAGGATCATGACTGCAGACAAGGGGGGTGGTGTAGTTTTGTATGATATGGACAATTACATTGTCAAAATATTTGAGATTTTAAATAATTCTGAACAATATGAGGTAACTTCTATTAATCAAATAAATATTGCACACAGAAGAATTGATCTGTACTTAGAAGAATTTTTATTGGACGATCGAATCACTCTTGAATTGTACAATTTTTTAAAAGTAGAGTACTAATGGCAACCACAGTAGGAATTCCCAAAATACACAAAAATATCAGGGATCTCCCTTTCAGACCCATTATCTCAGGAAGTCGTAGCAAAGCCTTTCCATTTGGCAAGGTTACTGACCAATGGTTAAAGCACATTTATAAGTTGATACCACACATTATAAAAGACTCCTGGGAATTTTTAGGGAAGTTCAAACAAGATATATGGGATCCCAATTTACTATTTGTTACCATCGATGTAAAGGACTTGTTTTCTTGCATACCTAAAGTGGATGGGGTGACTAGATTTATTAACAGCTTGAGCAAACATAGTCAACTACAGTGGGATATGATTGACTTACTAACTGAATTCATCAACATTGTGCTAGACAACAACTTTATATTGTTTGAAGGTGAGCACTATAAACAAACAGCGGGTGTAGCTATGTGGGCTGCTTGTGCCCCCATATACGCCAATCTAGTCTTACTGGATTGGGAGGAGGAATTTGTTTTGGAATCACCCTGGAAGGAGTATATAAGTTGTTATGTCAGGTACCTGGATGACTTATTCATCCTTTGGAAGGGGGATGAGGAGAAATTGAAGAATTTCATTGATTACATCAATGGAAGTACCTCTTACCTACAATTCACTCATAACATCAGTAGGACAGGAATAAATTATCTAGACACTTACATATTCAGTGATGGACATTCTTTTCAGTCTAAGATCTACAGGAAAGATACTTTCTGTAATACCTATTTGGAGTTTTCAAGTAATCATCCCTACACGCAGAAAAGAAGTATTTTAAAAGGGCAGTGCATAAGGGCTGTTAGGATGACATCTAGAAAGGAAGATATGATCCTTGAGATGGCCTTTATTGGCAAATTATTTAGACAGAGAGGTTATCCTGAAGCTATGATTAAGGACATCACTGAATATGTTACACGTGAATGGGGTAATAAGTATATACCTGTCCTTAGCAAGTGCTTAGTGTCATCCAGTGGAAATTAATGTAGTACATCAGGAGATGGATATCATAGGTCATGTATATTGCAATTTGGACATCATGTAGGGGATGTGAGGAAGATTATAGATAGTAATTGGAATATTCTTACTAGTGATGAAGGAATTTGTGATAGAGTGGGCGAGAGACCAACCTATGTTTACAAAACAGGGATGAATTTTAAAAAGATGACTGATATTAGGTCCAATTATAGTGACAATTTCCGGAATACTCATAGGATAGGGACCAAGCAATGTGGACATTGCAATCAGTGCTCTTCCATTTTACAAGTGGAGAGTATTAGTTTAGAGAATAATATTAGAAGTAGGATTTATTTTTGCAAGGGAAACTGCCAGACCCAACACGTTGTTTATATAGGAAAGTGCATGTCCTGTCCAAGTTTTATGTTGGAAAAACGGACAGGAAATTACGTAATAGAATTTATGATCATTTATACTGTATAAAAAAGAAGGACATAAACAATGCACTATATAGACACTTAGTCGGTAGTGCTGGTTGTGATTCCTTTAAATTTGCCATTCTTGAAGTAGTTAAGAACAACCCCAGGGGGGTAACATTAAGGCAATTCTGGGGGAAAAAGAGATCAAATGGCAGATTAAGTTAAATGCAGCAAGTCCACCAGGCATTAATGAACATATTCCTACCAAGCCCCTTATAAGAAATTAATTATGCTGTAGGTCTGTAAAAAAATTTTTTATTTTTTAATATAAATAGTTACATTTTTTAGAAATGCACATTTTTTTAATATAAATAGTTACATTTTTTAGAAATGCACAATATAATCGTTGCAGTTTATAACTTTATACTGTAATTGTTATGTAACTTGTATTCATTGTTAGATTTGTAATATACATTTTTGATATTGTTCTTTATATGCACTTCATGCATTTATTACATTATTTCATATGAAATATTCATCTAGCATGTATTATTACAGTTGGGGTTATGTTTCATATTCAAACTGACAGAATTTTTAGTATATGATTGAATTCTGATGCTGTTTTAGGCATTTTTTAATTTATTATTATTATTGACAATATTTTTAAAGTTGTTCAGTTGGGTTTCATTAATTGAAATGTGGTTTAATTGGTCAGGAGATGTTTTAGGCTGGTATTTAAAAGTATTTAAGAGACAAGTTTTGATCCATTTAGTGTTCTGATGAAATCTACATTGGGTAGATGAAAACGCTCAACCTTCGTTTTGCATGTTAATAAAAGAAGTTCATTGTGATATTTTCATGGATTGTGGTTTGTTCTGGGAACAGTTTTTGGTTCTGTATTTCTTCAAATGTGAGTTTTTGTTTAATGATGAGTGATTATGTCAGTTAAGGGTATTTAAAGGGGGTTATACGACTCATTTCTTCTTGTCTGAAAAATGCTGGTATTAATTGGCCTAAAGTGCTCAATAAATTTTTTGCCATTCATTAATTTTAGTGTAGTAACCTTCTGCTTTGCTTTTCGTAATAGTTGGTGTTTATTCGTTTTATCAGTGGGCTAGATCTGAACCCTGATGTGCACTCACTCCCACGAGGAGACCTCTCTGTGTCCAAACACTGTTCTTACTTGTGTGATTTGGTCCTACTGCATAGCCTGCAATAAGTCTACCACTGTTTCCTGAACTGCAGACAACCACAGGACTGACTGAACTAACTTCCTGGGGACCTTGTTAAATGCCTTTAGCAAGTCTAGGAATGCAGAGTTGGAGTTTTTCTCCATTGTCTTACTGCAAACATCAGGTCATCTGTGCTGCATCCTGACATGAATCTGAACTGCTCATCTCAGATCTTACTTTCTACTACTATACATATTCATTTATCAGTTGTGAATATCTCCCTCCTTTATCACAGGCACTAGAATGATTATTCTCCAGTAACCTAGTCTACAACTTCCTCTCCATACCAACACAAGTGCCCTCAAAAGCCATTTCTCCCGTAACTCACCAAACATCTTGATCACATCATCTGCTGTGACCTCAAATGAGCCTTTTGCTTTCCCTGACTTCATTTTCCATAGTGCTGTTATTTCTTCTATGGAGGGATCTTCTCCCTGTTTCACTGTAGGCTGTGTGTATTGGGCAGTACAACTTCCATTGTATTTTCTTCACTCAAAAGCTGCTGGCCGTGCACCTTCGACTTCTTCACTCAAAAGCTGTTGGCAGTGCACCTTCGACTTCTTCACTCAAAAACTGCTGGCAGTGCACCTTCGACTTCTTCACTCAAAAGCTGCTGGCAGTGCACCTTCGACTTCTTCACTCAAAAGCTGCTGGCAGTGCACCTTCGACGTCTTTACTCAAAAGCTGCTGGCAGTGCACCTTCGACGTCTTCACTCAAAAGCTGCTGGCAGTGCACCTTCAACATCTTCACTCAAAAGCTGCTGGCAGTGCACCTTCGACGTCTTCACTCAAAAGCTGCTGGCAGTGCACCTTCGACGTCTTCACTCAAAAGCTGCTGGCAGTGCACCTTCGACTTGCCTTTGATGTACTGTGGACTCATGAGCAGACTGTTGCTGGCATTTCATGTGAATGGTGTCCGGTGGCTATTTTCTTTATCTTTCTGTATTTTGCCTTGCAAACTATTAGAGCAGGCCCTGTAAAAAGCTACTGGTCTCCAACAGCAAATCTGCTGACACTGATGTTTGAATCCTGACAGTGTCAGTCCAGTCTTAGCTGGACAGGGAGCTAAATGGATGGCCCATTGAGTTGAACAGGGATGGTCTGGCCAAAAATGAAGGCAAAGCAGCAGCATCTGTTTTCCCTAGTATTCGATGGGGAGTAAGCAGGAGAAATGTTTTGCTGATCCAAAGATGCCTTCATCTTTTCACAGCTGATTTCTATAAGAGGAATGGGGTAACTTCTAAATGATGCTGCTGCTGATGGCCTCAAAGGTGCTCTAAGTACATCAAACACTAATAAATAACACATACTGTCACCTCTGACAAGTCAAGTCCAACACAAGCTTCTCAGGTAAAACTTTAAGAATTTTACACACACCAGAAGGAGAATGTGCAGAAATCAGTATCTTGTGCAATCTCTTTTTTTGTTGTTGTTCTGTGACAGAGAGAGAAACTCTGGGGGGCTCAAGGTGCTAATCATCAAGGGTTAAGAAATACCAGTGAAGTAATATTAAACTGTTCAAAAACTGACAAAAGAGGAATGGCCTGACTTGAAAATTGACTAGCATTAAGGGCTTAATCATAGTAGTAAAACTAAAATAGCTTTTTAAGATAAAACCTATTTTTTCACAAATTGAAGGAATTTTCCCTTGATATAGCTCAAAAAAGCAATCTGAAGAGAAGCCGCTTTATTGAAGAGTAAAAGGGGGCAGGTTAATATCCGCAGAAAGGTCTGCAGATTGAGTCCTACTGTTGGCGAGAATGGAGCTCCTCATTCTAAATCTTACTACCTCATTAGTCACTGATGGAGATGGAGGAGATTTGGGTGCTACATTGTAGGTCTTAACAGAATGCAAGTTAATCAGGAGGGGAATAATCAGACTTGGGAATATGTGGTCTGTGAACGAGGATGGACAGGAAAGCTGAAACAAGTAAGGTGAAGGCAAAGATGCAGAAGGTAACCTGAAAATGGCTGAACAAGATGTAGCCAAAGGAAATGCACTTCTGATTTAAAGTGGAGGTAGTGAACAGGAAGAAGAAAGGTGGGGAAGAGAGTTCGGCCTAAATGGAGCAAGGAAGGGTAGTCTGCCTGGGTAGGAAGCCAAGAAAACTAGTAGCACAGAGAACATGTTACAGGAAAAGAAAAACAGATAATGAAATGGAAAACTGTAGATGAAAAGGCTAAGGAAAATTAATTGTGTGAAAGGACAAGAGGTGAAGCATTTAGACATGGTGTGGGAGGGGGGGATTAAAAAATAACCCTTGTAATTGAGAACTCAAGACATCAAGGGAATAAAAAAGGGTCCAGAACATAGTAAAATCAATACAGGGACTCAAATGCAACAAGCCATGGAAGGATATTTGAAACGTGAGCAGCAATGGGATGGTGAGTGGAAAGGGTGGAGCTTAGTGCAGAACACACAAGAATTCTTCTTATCAGAAGTCAGCGGATGCTGAAGCAAGTAAGGGCAGAATGGTAGCTGTGACATACTAAGAAAGAAGGCTGCAGGCAGCTTTCTAGGAAGAGTTGACAGAGCAAGAAACAAGTATGCTAAGGAACATGGAGAATAAAGAATAAAATGAGTGTCTTACAATACACACAGGCTAGAAAAGCCTATAACTAGCAGGGGTTTAGGGAAAGGACTGAAATAGGGCTGTGGTCTACATCAGGGATGGAATGCACCTTGGCTCACAAGCAACTGTCTAGTCCATGTGCACATTATATACATATATATATATATATATATATATATATATATATATCATGTATACATATACATTTACACACACACACACACACACATATATATATATGTATGTATGTATGTATATATATATATATATATATATATATATATATATATATATATATATATATATATATATATGTTTTTGATCCAACTTTGGATACACCTAACAAATTCAAATAAATTAAACTATTTAAGAGGAAGGTCAGGAAGGCCATGCAATCAGACACCGGGAAATGGTGTACTTGTTCAGGCACAAGAAGTGAAACAAAGGAAACCTGGAAATGAGTTTGGTAGTAACATTAGGCAATGGATCAAATCACAGGAAAATGAGGGAGTGGTAGGCAATGATATAAGATGGTAACATGGCCATTGCTGGCATAAAGCAGACATGTTCCAGTGACAAGGACAGATGGGCCATTCAACTATCATACTACAGGCTATAGAAGGATGGACATAAGAGAAATGGGGATGAAATAGTAATGTGTGCATGAAAAGATATCAGCTACAAGATGAAAGAGGAGGAAGAAGAAGTAGAAGAGTAGCACCTAGGAGAAGTGAGGAAGAGGAGGAGCCAAAACAGCCCTAGTAAGAGTGTGTGTGTGTGTGTGTGTGTGTGTGTGTGTGTGTGTGTGTGTGTGTGTGTGTGTGTGTGTGTGTGTGTGTGTGTGTGTGTGTGTCTGTGTGTGTGTGTGTGTGTCTGTGTGTGTGTGTGTGTGTGTGTGTGTGTATATCTACACCTTTGCCTGTGAGTTTTATGCTTGGAAGGAAGCTGGTGAACAGACACAGCATATAAGCCTGGTGAATCGTCCAAGGAGGAAGATGATGGAATGGAGTGAGAAGGGTGGTTACAGTAATGGAGGACCTGAATGTGCCACATGCAGACTGGTAGCTCCCATCATTGAATGCTGACGGAAACTAAGGCAACTCAGACCTTGAACCACGACAAGGATTTAATTATCAGAAAAGTGAATGCACCAGAGATAGTATGGGAATGCAAGGGGTCAAACTTTGAGGAACTTGGGGAACAAAGTTAAAAAAGAGGGGAAAAAGCTGTGGACATGGTCAGAAACAAGATGGCTCAGGGCTACTGTAGCACAACCAAGGATAAGACAAAAAGACAATGTGGCTGTATCAGGAAGTAGTAATTAGGGCAAAAGTAAGAGCACAAGACAGGAATGAAAGCAAAAGGCAACAGTCAGTGGAGGTCAAACATGATGGGGAGAAAGCTGCAGTACTGACACCTGACCTCCAAATACACTAATGAGACTATTAAAAGAGCAGCATGCTGAAAAGCAGAAAGCACAGTATGGGGAGAGAAGTAGTCAGATAGCGGTAGGCTGACCAAACTCACTGCTCTAGAGGGGGACTAGGTGGGCTGACCCTCAAGCACTCAAAACCTTGCTATTATTGTTGGATGTCATCCTAATAGAGACTTTCCAACAGGTCAATATCCACTACACAAGGACCACAGGACCATTCCAACAGGTCAGTATCCACTACACAAGGACCACAGGACCCTTCCAACAGGTCAATATCCACTACACAAGGACCACAGGACCATTCCAACAGGTCAGTATCCACTACACAAGGACCACAGGACCCTTCCAACAGGTCAGTATCCACTACACAAGGACCACAGGACCCTTCCAACAGGTCAGTATCCACTATACAAGGACCACAGGACTGGAAGGTAGTGACAATGGTTACCCTGCTTGTGGGAGGAGCTGGGTAAAAAGAACCCAGGAAGCCATACAGCATCCACTACACAAGGACCACATGACTGGAAGGTAGTGACAATGGTTAACCTCCAGGTGGGAGGAGTTGGGTAAAAAGAACCCAGGAAGCCATGCAGCATCCACTACACAAGGACCACAGGACTGGAAGGTAGTGACAATGGTTACCCTGCTTGTGGGAGGAGTTGGGTAAAAAGAACCCAGGAAACCATACAGCTTCCACTACACAAGGCCCACAGAATTGGAAGGTAGTGACAATGGTTACCCTGCTTGTGGGAGGAGTTGGGTAAAAAGAGCCCGGGAAACCATACAGCATCCACTATACAAGGACCACAGGACTGGAAGGTAGTGACAATGGTTACCCTGCTCTTGGGAGGAGTTGGGTAAAAAGAACCCATGAAGCCATACAGCATCCACTACACAAGGACCACAGAACTGGAAGGTAGTGACAGTGGTTACCTTGCTTGTGAGAAGAGTTGGGTAAAAAGAACCCAGGAAACCATACAGCAATCAGCCTGGTATTATGACTGACTGGGAATAATTTTCTTGCAAGACTATAGCCATAAGGACAGAAATCCATTCTAATAAATGGCCAGAGGGAGCTAATCCAGACTTATGATTGTGTCATGGAGGTAGTATAGAAAGGAGTGCCAGTGGACATGCTCTAACTGGACATTACTAAAGCCTTCCACTGAGAAGGCTGCAAGGGAAGCTGCAAGAGATGGTGGTGAAGTAGAAAAACAGGGACCAGACAAAGGCTTGACTTTGGATTATGACAAGGGGATGGAAGAGGGCATTCTGTTAGAGCCAAGAGATGGGCAGTCCTATAAGAATCAGTTCTGGGCCCTATGCTTTTCAGACTATTTCAGATATATTTCAGGGAAAACAAGGTACAAGAACAGCATCCATCTATCTATGTAGGTTATATAAAATATGACCTGCAGAACACAATGATGGGAAAAGCCTTAGGAAAGGCTGGATAGTTGGGTAGAGATGGCAGATGGGGTCTAGTGCAGAAAAATGCAAAGCATTGTACATGACACACAAAATCCTGGGTGCAGGTACTAGCTTACTGATTAGAACTAAGAGCAACACAGCAGAAAAATGAACTGGAAATAACTGTCACACCAAGAAAGGATCACAAGGAACAGAGTACCCGAAGGTACTCTTAGGGGGACAGATTCCAGAAGAATGGGAGAAATTATCCCACAATGCAGGAAATTTGGGAGATCACATCTTGGACTTTACTTTGTATTTTAGACACCATACAAAAAAGGAGATACCATTAGCAGGAGTTGAGAAGCATCACCAGGTGGGTGAACGGTATGGAGGGGAAATGTGTTTATGAACAAAAACTCTTAAGTCTTTGCCTTGAAGCCCAGCCCAAGGGAGATAAAGGGGATGATGAGGGTTTATAACATAACGTCAGAAAGGATAGAGGGGGAAGGAGAAGCCAGAAGCAACAAACTGAATGAAGGAATAAATAAAATACCCTTCTGATATTGGAAACGACTGATGGAGAAAAGATACCACAACTGTATTCAAGAGAACAAAGGGCTGTGTGAAGAAACATAAGTAGATTGTTGAATCCATTAAAAGGGTACCAGACAGACAAAATGTCTTCTTTTGTTGACAAAGAATGACATGAAACTTAACAGTGACTCTATCTTATGACTGGAAAAGAGAGGAGATAACATTTGTCTTTTCATGGTATTTTGCATGGAGATATGAAATAGGTTTATGAGAACGGTGGAACAAGCAGAAAGGTGAGTGTGCATAACAAAGCAGATGCTGCTGAGGTCAGCAACAATGGGGAGACCTCTGCCTAGAGGACTGGCATTGGCAGTCTCTTTACTGGTATCCTAATAAATGTATTAGGCCACCTTCCATTACACAAGACAGAGGCTCAGGCTTGATCATGGACAGAAGCATGAAAGTGGATCTTGCTGCATAAGAAAGAATCCTCTACCCTAGTTTGTGAGTGTGGACTCTCCCACAGAAAGGCATGGTCTGATATGAATATTCTTAAGTGTCTCAGGCTGGACCTATGAACCCTTAGCATAAGAAAGAATCCTCTACCCCAGTTTGTGAGCGTGGACTCTCCCATTGAAAGACATGGTCTGAGATGAACATTCTTAAGTGTCTCAGGCTGGACCTATGAAACCTTAGCATAAGAAAGAACCCTCTACCCTAGTTTGTGAGTGTGGACTCTCCCATTGAAAGGTATGGTCTGATATGAATATTCTTAAGTGTCTCAGGCTGGACCTATGAACCCTTAGCATAAGAAAGAATCATCTACCCTAGTTTGTGAGTGTGGACTCTCCTATTGAAAGGCATGGTCTGATATGAATATTCTTAAGTGTCTCAGGCTGGACCTATGAACCGTTCGCATAAGAAAGAATCCTCTACCCTAGTTTGTGAGTGTGGACTCTCCCATTGAAAGGCATTGTCTGATATGAATATTCTTAAGTGTCTCAGGCTGGACCTATGAACCCTTAGCATAAGAAAGAATCGTCTACCCTAGTTTGTGAGTGTGGACTCTCCCATTGAAAGACATGGTCTGATATGAATATTGTTAAGTGTCTCAGGCTGGACCTATGAACTCTTAGCATATGAAAGAATCCTCTACCCTTGTTTGTGAGTGTGGACTCTCCTACTGAAGGGCATGGTCTGATATGAATATTCTTAAGTGTCTCAGGCTGGACCTATGAACCCTTAGCATAAGAAAGAATCCTCTACCCTAGTTTGAGAGTGTGGACTCTCCCACTGAAAGGCATGGTCTGATATGAATATTCTTAAGTGTCTCAGGCTGGACCTATGAACCCTTAGCATAAGAAAGAATAATCGACCCTAGTTTGTGAGTGTGGACTCTCCTATTGAGAGGCATGGTCTGATATGAATATTCTTAAGTGTCTCAGGCTGGACCTATGAACCCTTAGCATAAGAAAGAATCCTCTACCCTAGTTTGTGAGTGTGGACTCTCCCATTGAAAGGCATGGTCTGATATGAATATTCTTAAGTGTCTCAGGCTGGACCTATGAACCCTTAGCATAAGAAAGAATCTTCTACCCCAGTTTGTGAGTGTGGACTCTCCCACTGAAAGGCATGGTCTGATATGAATATTCTTAAGTGTCTCAGGCTGGGCCTATGAACCCTTAGCATAAGAAAGAATCCTCTACCCTAGTTTGTGAGTGTGTACTCTCCCATTGAAAGGCATGGTCTGATATGAATATTCTTAAGTGTCTCAGGCTGGACCTATGAACCCTTAGCATAAGAAAGAATCCTCTACCCTAGTTTGTGAGTGTGGACTCTCCCACTGAAAGGCATTGTCTGATATGAATATTCTTAAGTGTCTCAGGCTGGACCCATGAACCCTTAGCATAAGAAAGAATCCTCTACCCTAGTTTGTGAGTGTGGACTCTCCCATTGAAAGGCATGGTCTGATATGAATATTCTTAAGTGTCTCAGGCTGGACCTATGAACCCTTAGCATAAGAAAGAATCCTCTACCCTAGTTTGTGAGTGTGGACTCTCCCATTGAAAGGCATGGTCTGATATGAATATTCTTAAGTGACTCAGGCTGGACCTATGAACTCTTAGCATAAGAAAAAATCCTCTACCCTAGTTTGTGAGTGTGGACTCTCCCACTGAAAGGCATGGTCTGATATGAATATTCTTAAGTGTCTCAGGCTGGACCTATGAACCCTTAGCATAAGAAAGAATCCTCTACCCTAGTTTGTGAGTGTAGACTCTCCCATTGAAAGGCATGGTCTGATATGAATATTCTTAAGTGTCTCAGGCTGGACCTATGAACCCTTAGCATAAGAAAGAATCTTCTACCCCAGTTTGTGAGTGTGGACTCTCCCACTGAAAGGCATGGTCTGATATGAATATTCTTAAGTGTCTCAGGCTGGGCCTATGAACCCTTAGCATAAGAAAGAATCCTCTACCCTAGTTTGTGAGTGTGGACTCTCCCATTGAAAGGCATGGTCTGATATGAATATTCTTAAGTGTCTCAGGCTGGACCTATGAACCCTTAGCATAAGAAAGAATCCTCTACCCTAGTTTGTGAGTGTGGACTCTCCCACTGAAAGGCATTGTCTGATATGAATATTCTTAAGTGTCTCAGGCTGGACCCATGAACCCTTAGCATAAGAAAGAATCCTCTACCCTAGTTTGTGAGTGTGGACTCTCCCATTGAAAGGCATGGTCTGATATGAATATTCTTAAGTGTCTCAGGCTGGACCTATGAACCCTTAGCATAAGAAAGAATCCTCTACCCTAGTTTGTGAGTGTGGACTCTCCCATTGAAAGGCATGGTCTGATATGAATATTCTTAAGTGACTCAGGCTGGACCTATGGACTCTTAGCATAAGAAATAATCCTCTACCCTAGTTTGTGAGTGTGGACTCTCCCATTGAAAGGCATGGTCTGATATGAATATTCTTAAGTGTCTCAGGTTGGACCTATGAACCCTTAGCATAAGAAAGAATCCTCTACCCTAGTTTGTGAGTGTAGACTCTCCCATTGAAAGGCATGGTCTGATATGAATATTCTTAAGTGTCTCAAGCTGGACCTATGAAACCGTAGCATAAGAAAGAACCCTCTACCCTAGTTTGTGAGTGTAGACTCTCCCATTGAAAGGCATGGTCTGATATGAATATTCTTAAGTGTCTCAGGCTGGACCTATGAACCCTTAGCATAAAAAAGAATCCTCTGCCCTGGTTTGTGAGTGTGGACTCTCCCATTGAAAGGCATGCTCTGATATGAATATTCTTAAGTGTCTCAGGCTGGACCTATGAACCCTTAGCATATGAAAGAATCTTCTACCCTAGTTTGTGAGTGTGGACTCTCCCATTGAAAGGCATGGTCTGATATGAATAGTCTTAAGTGTCTCAGGCTGGACCTATGAACTCTTAGCATAATAAAGAATCCTCTACCCTAGTTTGTGAGTGTGGACTCTCCCACTGAAAGGCATGGTCTGATATTAATATTCTTAAGTGCCTCAGGCTGGACCTATGAGCCCTTAGCATAAGAAAGAGTCCTCTACCCTAGTTTGTGAGTGTGGACTCTCCCACTGAAAGGCATGGTCTGATATGAATATTCTTAAGTGTCTCAGGCTGGGCCTATGAACCCTTAGCATAAGAAAGAATCCTCTACCCTAGTTTGTGAGTGTGGACTCTCCCATTGAAAGGCATGGTCTGATATGAATATTCTTAGGTGTCTCAGGCTGGACCTATGAACCCTTAGCATAAGAAAGAATCTTCTACCCTAGTTTGTGAGTGTGGACTCTCCCATTGAAAGGCATGGTCTGATATGAATATTCTTAAGTGTCTCAGGCTGGACCTATGAACCCTTAGCATATGAAAGAATCCTCTACCCTAGTTTGTGAGTTTGGACTCTCCCACTTAAAGGCATGGTCTGATATGAATATTCTTAAGTGTCTCAGGCTGGACCTATGAATCCTTACATTATGAATAGGTTCATAGTTAGGTACTAGGCTATCGGCCCTAGGGCCCATACACACCTAGCTTTCGCCACCCAAGAAAATTATTTTCCTGTGCCCCTGTCGAGCAGAGCCACAGAAGTGATCCCCGGGGTGAATTTCCCATTTCCCATCCAATCATCAAGACTTTTCTTGAAGAGTGCTAATGAGGAGCTCTGTTTAACATAGATAGGTAGTCTGTTCCAGAGTATGGGAAGTCTCTGGGACAGGAATCTTTCCCTCCAGCATGTTCTGTTTATTGTGGTGACAAGGTTTAGGTCCCTAGACTGTGTAGCTCGGAGGGATTGGGATTTCTTTAAGTGGAGCATGTCCAACATCTCTGGGTTTGACATAACTTTGTATGTTAGGCAGAGATCGCCCCTGAGTAGGCGATATATGATGTAGTAAAGCTGTAGTTTTTTGAGAAGGTCTGTATAGGGCATCTGTTTGAGGCCAGTAATCCTCTTTGTGAGGTATTTCTCTGGTCTTTCCAGTTGTTGTAGATATCTTGTGAGGTACATACCAAAAGGGGCGTTGTACTCGATAATGGGGTCTAATGAGTGATGAGTAGAGGGGAACAATGACCTCTTTTTTTCTGGATGAGAATCCTTTTGTGATGAGATGAGCCACATAGAAGGATTTCCTGACCACTGTGGCGATGTGATTATCAAAGGAGAGACTACTGTCCACCTGTGTCCCAAGGTCTCATCACATTTTCAGCATTAAGTAGACTACCAGCTATGTGGTAGTTCATGGGTACAGAGTTTTTACCAAAGGGGATGACAATACACTTTTTGTCATTGAGCTTCAGGCCACGACTTTGACACCAGGTATCTGTCTCAGTGAGGCCCTTTTGTAGTTTGTCCACATCGTTAGGAATTTTTATTATGGCTCCTAGTTTGCAGTCATCTGCAAACTTTGTTAGCCAAAGACCCTCTGTGTTGGCCTGCACTTCAGAGAAGTAGATACCAAACAGGAGAGGGCCCAGGACTGAACCCTGTGGTACTCCACTTGTCACTGGTCTGATGTCGGATTTGGAATCTGCTACTTTCACAGTGTGGGTTCTGTCCATGAGCCAGTTGGCAACCCATCTTGTGACATAGGGATTTATACTTAGTTTAGTGAGCTTATCTATAATTCCAGAGGGGGGATGGTGTCAAAAGCCTTGGCGAGATCTAGATAAGCTGTGTGAACCATTTTACCCTCATCTATGGCTTTGGTGACTGCTTCAAAGAAGTCAATCAGGTTTAGGAGACATGCTCTGCCTTTTACAAATCCAAACTGGGTAAGGTCCAGAGTTTGGAGATTACCAATGTCTTTGTTTATGAGTTCCACGATGATACGTTCCATGGCCTTGCAGACCAGGCTCGTCAGGCTAATGGGGCTGTAGTTCCTGGGGTCCGTTGTGGCTCCCCCTTTGTGGAGTGGGATAACTGTCGCGGTGTGCCATTCAGTGGGTACAAAGCCTGAGGTGAGGCTATGATTGAACATGGTACTTAGGTAGGGTGCCAGTTCATTCTGTAGTTTGTGTAGAACGCAGCCTGGGATATTGTCAGGTCCCATGGATGCTGTATTCTTGGCTTTGGAGAGTGTGTTTTTTACCTGTGCAGCCATGATTATAGGAACTTTGCATTCTTCCGGTATAGAGATGAGCCCTCTAGGGGGTGAGCGGGGGGTAAAGTTAGCACTGAACCTATCTGCTAGGATGTTGGCAATATCAGTTGGTTCTGTATATTTAGTGCCATTGTGCTGTAACTCAGAGCAGATCTGAGTGTTCCCATTTACATTCTTGACATAGCTATAGAATGCTTTCTGGTTGTCTTTAGAGTCCGTGGCAATTTTGTTTTCGTAACTAGCTTTGGAGGATTTTATGAGGGATCTCAGTTTCTTACTGAGGCTGACAAGGGAGTTCCTCCAGTCATGGGATTTTACTCTTTTTTTGCAACAGTTTCTTTCTTCTGTTGTAGAGTTTGTTTATGGCAGGGGACCACCAGATTGGCTTCCTTTTTTTGGAGGATAACATCTTGGTTCTATTAGGGATAGCATGATCCATGCACTCGTGTAAGTGCTTATAAAGTGCATTTGTGTAGGATTCGGCAGTCATACCTCTATTGTCCATCTGCATGGGTGTCATGAAGTTTGCCACTTCTGTCTTAAGAAGTGTGAAGTTGGCTTTGGAGAAGTTTTTTACGATGGTTTCCCTAATTGGGGGTGGGGGTGGGATGTGGATGTCTAGGCTGATTAGCTTGTGGTCGGATCTGACCAACGAGGAATTGACCTCTGCTGTGGAACACCGGTTTCCCATGTTGGTAATGACCAAGTCTAGGATATTGCTGCCCCTGGTGGGGGTCTGAATAAGTTGATCCAAGGTGTTGGAATTTATGAATTCTAGAAAACGTTGAGCAAAAGAGTTGGTACATGAGTAGTTTTCCCAGTTAATGGTGGGGTAGTTGAAATCGCCCATTATTAGGGTGTTGGGTTGTCCTCTAATACTTTCCAGTGTATCAAGAAATGAGGAGTGTGAATCCTGGGGCATGGTGGGGGGTCTGTAGCAAGCTACAATTTGGATTGCGGTCTTGCCCAAAGTTAGTTGCACTTGGATAATCTCGGATGCATTATGCTGTGCAACTAGCCTAGAGGTGTGGATATCCTTAATGAATATGGACACGCCTCTGCCTTTAGTGCTTCTTTCTGGGTTAGGTGGCCAAAAGGTGTGGTATGAATTGAAGCCTGGTAATGCAGGGGTGCTCTCTGGAGCTTTGAACCAGGTCTCTGTCACCGCACAGATGTCAGTGTTCTCCATTTTAAGGAGTGCCTCGAGTGAGTGCATTTTGAGGTTTAGACTTTTAGCACTGAGTAGCATTACCCTCAGATTTTGCTTGCTGTACCTGTTACGGTGGTGAATTTGTCATTTGAACCTTCCCTAAAAAAGGCACTATAGGGGTGGCAAGAGCCATAGCCAGTATCCGGAATCCTAAGGGCGACAGGTGCAGGCCATCTCTGGCAAAGCATCGTGGAGTGTCAATCATGTCGTCCCAGGCAGACAAATACTGGATCCCCTTAGAATGTCACCAGAAGCTTAGCCAATTGTTGAAGTCAATCATTTTGTCCTTGTACTGTGGTATCATTCTGGGTGATGGCAAGATGCTACTCAGGTTTAAGGTCATACCTGCCTGGGATACAAGATCGGAGAGCTCCTCCATTCATGTAGTCCAGGTAGGTACGTCTCAGGTCATTCACACCAACATGGACAATGACAGTGTCATATTTGTACTTATTGTGGAGTGACCTGAGTGCATGCATTATGTGGCGGATCCTGGCACCTGACAGGCAGCTGACAGTAACTTTATCCTTGTTTAGCCTGGTGAGTGGAACATCAGTGTGCCTGACTATAGAGTCACCTATGACTAGAGTGTTGGGTACGTTGTTATGCCTTATGGGCTGTGGTTGAGTGGCACACTGAGTTTGTGGGCTATGTGTCATTTGGGTTGTGTTGGGGGGTGGAGTTTGCTTGCGTTTATGCTTTGGATGTCCCTGATGCTTGGGCAGGTTTTTATTGAGAGCCTTCACGAATGTAGGTGTGTGTTCGGTGTTTCTATGTGTGTGTTTTGGTGGTGTAGGTTTTGAGGGACTATGTGATGAGTGTGGTGTGGTGCAAGTGTTTACCTTCTCCTTTTGACTGTCTAGTCCAGTCTTGGGTGAAGAGAGCTTTGCTTCCAGTTTGGCTATATAAGTGCATCTCTCACAGGTTGTAGTGTTGGGTGGTAGGAGGAGAGGGTTGTCTGTGTACATGAGGCAATTGCTGCATTGCCCCAAGATGCCCAGATTCATCAGGTAGACAGGAGAAATCACTGGGAGCTATTGCCTTTCTAAGCCCAGAAATCCTAAAAATGTTGACCTGATTTTGTTTTTGCAAACAACTAAGATGACCAAATCTTTGACTTCAGTGACAAGAGGTATTTGTAAGACTACATTTGGAATACTGCATGAAGGCCCGAGGCAGAAGACATACACCCACTAATGTTTCTGCTTCAGTGCCTCACATAACCTGAGCACTAAGCACTTCACTGGATCAGGAAGCTTAGCCCTCCCTTTCCTACTGCCTTCAGCCAAGGACAGTTTCTTGCAACAACCACAATAAAGACATCAAAACAGTCAAAACAGCAGTAAAAAGTCTTTCCTGGAGAATCCACCCTCAACCCAGGCAAAGTGGGTACCTGTGAGCTCTCAACTATCTGTTTTTGTCTCGCAGTTTATCAAAAATTAACTAAAAATGGAGAGCCAAAAAGTTTTTAAAACATCTGCTTTTTTTGAAAGGGGAGCCCCCTGAAACCCCCCAAAAGTATACATACCAACTCCATAGTTGCCCTACAGTGAAGAAAAAGAAAAAAATCCCCTAAAAAGTACAGCACCATTTCACACAATAGAATAAATTGTGGTAAAACACACCACAACATTAAATTCTGAGGCTTAAGCTGTTAAACCGCCAGTGCAGCAAAGGACCCATAGATAAGCTGGCAAAGTAGATGCTAGGGTGGGTCAAAAGGAATAACTGTCATCTGAAGACAGAGAAGAGGAGATTTTTAGTTAGATACACAATAAAACAGAAAAAAAAACAGTGGTTAGGAACTAACTCAGCAAATTCATCAAATAGATCAACTCCTAGATGTTTTTGAAATCAAGTATAGGAACAGTACTTGCTTGAATTTTTGACAAGTCCTCTCAAGATTTTATTCTCAAAGGTAAAGAGATAAAGCCCCCTCTTCTACAAGCCTTACTGAGGTAACTGCTAAGATAAAAAACACAAGGCAAATTTATAAGCTGAAAGGCCAGGTCCAAATAGCATGCCTAAGTAAAGGGCAGTTATGTGCGGTTACCATAACAACAAATGGTTGAAATGTCCCCACCTTTGCAGTATCTGACTGACACATAACAGCCCCCTCAGTGGACAATGTGCAGTCTCCCATACTTCTTCCCTAGACAGTAATGAGATGCAGTCCTTGGGGACTGGACTGGCCACTTGTGTAATGTATGCAGGAGTAACCCACTCCCTGGTTTCAAAGCACCAGATATCAAAGAGAGAGAAAAACTAAACTCTTGTATACTTTCTCCAAATGTCATTAGAACTCCCCCAAAGGAAGGAAGGTCCAGGTATTAGAAGTTATAACAGCTCAGTCCTTGTGATCTCCACTTCCTGCAGTGGTATATAGAGAAACTGCCCCTCTCTGTGAAAAACATCTCACTGTTGTAATTACCAACACTAAGCTGCACTAGTATACTCAGTCTAAGTCGTGGTATAAAATCCTTCAGACAACATGCTCTGTTTTTCAACAATTCGGAGAGTTTACAGGTAAGACTAATGTACCCTAATGTTGTGGTGGCCAAACAAAGGTTAAAAATGAAAGACAAGGTTTCAGCCATCATTCATCCAAATCAGCCATCAATGTTCTGTTACAATTAGGTTCATATCCTCGCTAATTCATCATACCATCATGGTAAATGGACTAAGAAAGACTTTGAACCTTAAGCACAACAGATCCTCTCTGCACGTTACATCAGGCCTAACCACACAGGCCATTACTGTATGGAAAAATGTTTAAAGGGATGGAGAGAAAGACACCAATGTGAAACTAAGGATGATTCAATCATCTATAAGGCAAGTGCCCTCACACATCTATAATCCACTGTCATGGTATTCAGTTGGGCAGAACATTAAGCCACATAACCAGAGACTAACTGGAGGCTCCAGCAAACATACTTTGGGCATCTGTCATAATAAAACTGCTTCCTCTGATCTTGGAAATCAAATCAAGCTTGTAAGGCTTTGTAGGGGTACTGTAGACCACATTTCTTCTACCTCCAAGTAGGAGCGAGATAGAGTCTTCAGAAAAAAGATGAAACCTTCCTAACAGAAAAGGATCTGACAGAAGCCTCAGCTGGATTCACAGTGAATTAAAGCAAAAGCCTTGTTAATTAGAAGTCTAGCTGGAAATGTACACCTTAGTAAAAGTTGCTTCAAAATTATCAGGTGCAAAGGAAAGTAGTAGTTGGTCATATTTTTCAGAAATGTTTGGTCATGGTAACATACAGAGACAACTGCAATCTAGGAGCCATTTTATTAAGGGTTTGCTCCCCCCATCATATGAATGAGGAACCAAGGGGAGTTGGATCTTTGGGTTCAAGGCAATCTATGACACTTTTATGTCTAAAAGGTGGGTTAATAGAGAAAGTTACCTGGTTTTCAAGAAAGACAAACATTTGTAAACATGGTTTTCCATATCGTTGTGTCTGCTGCACTTTCCAGTCATTGGTCCTCCCATCTTGTACCACTTTTGGCAGTGACTGATATTGTGTTCCTCCTGACATAACACAGGCAGTGCAGGTACAGGGGTTCGTTATTAATTTAATGTTCACAAATACACCTGCCTACTTTATATTTAGGTGTTAAATATGGGAACTTTTACCAATCAAGAGTTTTGCTGTGCAACTGGCTCGAAACAACTGGCGGGGCTCTCAGACTAGTTGCTCATAATTAGTTTGTCCATGATGTCTTAGGCTACAACACCACTGGAAATGTGCCTGAAAAAAATCAAATCTTAACTAGTGGAAAGGATAAAACCAAACCTAGGATCCATCAAGAAAGGTGCTGAATATTAGAAGTGGAAACATTTAGACTATGCAAGATAGCCCTGTAGACCCCATGCCTACACAATTTGTCAATAAGCTCAGTCTATTGAGAATAATACCAAGGAGCCTAAAGTAAAGGGCCCTGCAGTACACGATCAGAGAAGGCATGAGTGCAAGTAAGGGCCCTACAGTACACTATCAGAGAAGGCATGAGCGCAAGTAAAGGGCCCTGTATTATGCTATTAGAGAAGGCATGAGCGCAAGTAAAGGGCCCTGCAGTACACTATCAGAGAAGACATGAGCGCAAGTAAAGGGCCTTGCAGTACACTATCAGAGAAGACATGAGCGCAAGTAAAGGGCCTTGCAGTACACTAGCTGAGAAAGCATGAGCGCAAGTAAAGGGCCCTGCAGTACACTATCAGAGAAGGCATGAGCGCAAGTAAAGGGCCCTGCAGTACACTATCAGAGAAGGCATGAGCGCAAGTAAAAGGCCCTACAGTACACTATCAGAGAAGGCATGAGCGCAAGTAAAGGGCCCTGCAGTATGCTATTAGAAAAGGCATGCGTGCACATATTACTGCATAGAATTCCAGAAGGTGTGTAAAGGGCCCTACAGTATGCCATCAGAAAAGGCACGAGTGTGCACATTACTGCATAGAATTCCGGAAGGTGTGTAAAGGACACTGCAGTATGTTATCAGAGAAGGCACGAGTGAACACATTACTTTACTGAATTCTGGAAGATGTTTGATTATGTGGATGTTTTCTTGCACTGCAGTACGCTATCAGAAAAGTCATGAGTGCACACATTACTGCATAGAATTTCGGAAAGTGTTTGATTACGCAGATGTTTTAGCTCACTGCAGTACGCTATCAGAGAAGGCAATGTTCACACATTACTGCGCAGAATTCCAGATAGTGTGTAAAGGGCACTGAAGTACGCTATCCGAGAAGGCATGACTGCACAAATTACCACATACAATTCTGGAACATGTTTGATTATGCAGATGTTTTAACTCACTGCAGTACAATATCACAGAAGGCACAAGTGCACACATTGCTGCATAGAATTCTGGAAGGTGTTTGATTATGCAGATGTTTTACGGCACTGCAGTACACTATCAGAGAAGGCATGAGTGCACACATTACTGCATACAATCCTGGAAGGTGTTTGATTATGCAGATGTTTTACGGCACTGCAGTAAACTATCAGAGAAGGCATGAGTGCACACATTACTGCATACAATCCTGGAAGGTGTTTGATTATGCAGATGTTTTACACTGCAGTACACTATCAGAGAAGGCATGAGTGCACACATTACTGCATACAATCCTGGAAGGTGTTTGATTATGCAGATGTTTTAGGGCACTGCAGTACACTATCAGAGAAGGCATGAGTGCACACATTACTGCATACAATCCTGGAAGGTGTTTGATTATGCAGATGTTTTTACGCACTGCAGTAAACTATCAGAGAAGGCATGAGTGCACATTACTGCATACAATCCTGGAAGGTGTTTGATTATGCAGATGTTTTACGGCACTGCAGTACACTATCAGAGAAGGCATGAGTGCACACATTACTGCATACAATCCTGGAAGGTGTTTGATTATGCAGATGTTTTAGGGCACTGCAGTACACTATCAGAGAAGGCATGAGTGCACACATTACTGCATACAATCCTGGAAGGTGTTTGATTATGCAGATGTTTTACGCACTGCAGTACACTATCAGAGAAGGCATGCGTGCACACAGTACTGCATACAATCCTGCAAAGTGTTTGCTTATGCAGATGTTTCGCACTGCAGTACACTATCAGAGAAGGCATGAGTGCACACATTACTGCATACAATCCTGGAAGGTGTTTGATTATGCAGATGTTTTAGGGCACTGCAGTACACTATCAGAGAAGGCATGAGTGCACACATTACTGCATACAATCCTGGAAGGTGTTTGATTATGCAGATGTTTTACGGCACTGCAGTAAACTATCAGAGAAGGCATGAGTGCACACATTACTGCATACAATCCTGGAAGGTGTTTGATTATGCAGATGTTTTACGCACTGCAGTACACTATCAGAGAAGGCATGAGTGCACACATTACTGCATACAATCCTGGAAGGTGTTTGATTATGCAGATGTTTTAGGGCACTGCAGTACACTATCAGAGAAGGCATGAGTGCACACATTACTGCATACAATCCTGGAAGGTGTTTGATTATGCAGATGTTTTACGGCACTGCAGTAAACTATCAGAGAAGGCATGAGTGCACACATTACTGCATACAATCCTGGAAGGTGTTTGATTATGCAGATGTTTTACGGCACTGCAGTACACTATCAGAGAAGGCATGAGTGCACACATTACTGCATACAATCCTGGAAGGTGTTTGATTATGCAGATGTTTTAGGGCACTGCAGTACACTATCAGAGAAGGCATGAGTGCACACATTACTGCATACAATCCTGGAAGGTGTTTGATTATGCAGATGTTTTACGGCACTGCAGTACACTATCAGAGAAGGCATGAGTGCACACATTACTGCATACAATCCTGGAAGGTGTTTGATTATGCAGATGTTTTACGGCACTGCAGTACACTATCAGAGAAGGCATGAGTGCACACATTACTGCATACAATCCTGGAAGGTGTTTGATTATGCAGATGTTTTAGGGCACTGCAGTACACTATCAGAGAAGGCATGAGTGCACACATTACTGCATACAATCCTGGAAGGTGTTTGATTATGCAGATGTTTTACGGCACTGCAGTACACTATCAGAGAAGGCATGAGTGCACCCATTACTGTATACAGTTCCGGAAAGTGTTTGATTATGCAGATGTTTTGCTTATAAAAAAGATATGTCCTGTAAAGAACTGTTTCCTGGTCATTTTCTGACAGGACATTGTCTACTAACACCTTAACATCATAAGTCCCAATCACACTGTCAAGGCTCTTCAATTCCCAGTGATAAAAATGGAAACATTCGAGGAAGCTAATGAGTTCTGAGGGTGGTCAAGACTGCCTCAGCTGTAATTACTTAATTCTTTTTGCACTTAAATTCACCCCAGATACTGAAGTCAAAACATTTCTGACATTGAACCTTGGATAAAAACAAATGACAAAGAGAACCAAGAGACAAGTGCAACAGCGATGATTTTTCAAATACTGTCACATAGTGGCAATGGACATCAAGAAAAAAAAAAGCAGGTCAGAAAAGCAACTGGATCACTTAGGCTCATATGACCAAAATGAGAGACTCTCCTGTTTTTTTTCTCTTTCCCAGTTTGGTTCATTATACTCTTCATGCCTAACTCTCCAAGTAAATTTACTGTTTGTTGAAGCCTTCCTTTCTGTGAGTGAGATCACAGTTCTGAACACAGCAGAAAGTACAGTTGTGTACACTTACCATAAATGTAGATGTTCAAGTGTATTCACTGTTGCAGTCATCACTTGTGGGTTATCCCTGCTGGGTAGCCCTCGGTTGGCCTGAATACCAGAGTCAAGCTTTTCCCCTGCGCCGGCTGCTGTCACCTCTGGACTGATGTCAGGTCGTCAGTGGTATAAAGGAGAGCAGCCGGCGCCATTACATCAGTTTTTCTTGCCCTAACCTGTAGGAGCCCCTTGAAGGAAATATTTTAAAGAGCCTCTGGAGGCTCACAGCCACAAAAATGACAGTTAATCTCCAAAAAGGATAAGATTAAGGGGGAAGGTAGGAGGGAAAATAGGACTGCAACCGTGAATACACTCGAACATCTACATTTATGGTAAGTGTACATAACTGTACTATGTTCTTCACGTTTCATTGTTGCAGTCATCACTTGCGGAAGGATTCACAAAGCTGAGGAAGGGGAGGATGGAAGTATGAAATTCCTAGGATTGAGCTAGCATACCTTGCAGGACTGCAGAGACAAAGCCTGCCCGAGTCCTGGAGAACAGAGGCAGGTGTTAGCATTTGGTGAAGGTGTGGACCAAGGTCCAAGTGGCAGCTTCCAGGATGTCTCTGGTGGGTACTCCTCTAAGGAAGGCAGTGGAAGTAGAGGCTGCCCTAGTGGAATGTGTTCTGATAGATTTAGGAGGAGCTTTTCCATGAAAGGTGTAGCAGAAGAGTATGCAGTGAGATATCCATTTTGAAATGGTCTGCTTGGAGATGGGCTTCCCCTCTTTCCCTGGGGCGAAGCCAACCAACAGTTGATCCATCTTCCTAATGGACTTTGTTCTGTCCAGGTAGTATCTTAACTGTCTGTGCAAATCCAGTGTGTGCAAAATTCTCTCCCCTTTATTCTGAGGGTTTGGAAAAAAGGTGGGGAGATGTATAGCCTGGTTTAGGGTCACATCTGATACTACCATTAGCATGAATGAGGGATTAGCCTGAGAGACACCCTGTCTGCATGGGAGATAATGAAGGGTTCAGTGGCCATGAGTGCTTGAACTTCTGACACCCTCCTAGCTGAAGTAATAGCCAAGAGGAAGGCAGTCTTCCAGGAAAGGTGTTTTAGGCCTGCTGATGCAGCTGGTTCGAAGGGAGGTAAAGTCCGTTTTTCTAAGACATAGTTCAGGTCCAGGCTGGAGTGGGTGCCCTTCTAGGGGGCCTAATGTTAGATACACCCCTGAGGAATTGCTTAATCAAAGGGTGAGAGAAGACAGGATGTTCAGCATGAAAGTGTGCTGAAATGGCTGAGGCATGGATTTTAATGGAGGAAAAGGAGAGGCCCTTTTTAAGTAGCTCCGCTAGGTAGCTCAGAATAAGTGGGATGGATGGCTGGTAGCCGCTGTGACCTTTTGATAGGCACCAGCAGTTGAATATTTTCCATTTCTCTGAGTAAGGTTTTCTGGTGTTGGGCCTGCTGGCTTCCTTAATAATGTCTTGGACCTGCTTACTCAACTGTGGGTTATCCCTGGTCCCTGGGGGATAAGCCATGCAGAAAGTTGTGTGAGTGCAGGTTTGGATGCAGAATCTCCCCTCTGGCTTGTGTCAGGAGGTCTGCAGTTAGAGGCAGGGGCCTGTAAGGCTCCTTGGTCACGCTGAGCAGCAAGGGGTACCAATGTTGCCTGGGCCAATCAGGTGATATAAGGATGGGTTTTGGTCCTTCCAGCCTTATTTTGAGCAGTACCCTTAAGAGTAAGGGCAGGGGGATGCATAAATGAAGGGACTGGTTCATTGGAATGAGAGAGCATCCACTTTCCAAGCTAGGGGGTGGAACTCCTTGATGCAGAATTTGTGCAGCTGATTGTTGTGATGTGAGATAGCTAGGTCTGAGGTGTCTGTGGTGATTGTCTAACCTTGAGGAAGGTAGGTGAAGGGAAGTCCCTTGTTCGGAGTGCATGCCTCTGCCCACCAAAGAAACTTGTTCCTTATGCATGGAATGAAGGGGAGAGTGGTCTCCATAGATTGACAGTGTTGCCACCAAAGGTTCTTTAGGTACCACTGGAGTTTCATCATGTGCAGCCTGGCCAGGGGAATCATCAGAATGCAGGATGACATGTAACCCAGTGCTTGCAGAATTTTCCTTGCTGTGAGTTTTTTTCTGAGAGCTAGCTGGGAGAAGTAACTTGACAGAAAGCATTGTTTTTCTGGTGAGAGGAAGGCTGTTTGGGAGGCTGTGTCCAGGAGTGCACCCAAGAAGGTGATCTGCCTGAAGGGGTTTAAGTTTGATTTTTTCCTGTTGATAATGAACCCTAGAGAGGTTAGGGTTGTTTGCACAAAGAGCAGGTCTTGTAGTAACTTCTCTTTGTTGTCTGCCTGGATTAGGCAGTCGTCCAGATAAGGGTAAATCTGGATGTTTTGCTGTCTACAGAAGGCAACTACTGGAGCCAAGCATTTTGTGAAGACCCTGGGAGCTGTAGATAAGCCAAAGGGTAGCGCAGAGAACTGAAAGTGTTGTGAACCTGCTCTGAAGCATAGGTATTTTCTACAGGACTCCCTTATGGATATATGAAGGTAGGCATCCTTTAGGTCTAGGGTGACTAGCCATGCATTTTTGCTTAGCATTGGTAAAAGTTTTTGAAGAGTTAGCATTTTGAAATTTGGGACCTCTAGGAAGGTGTTTAGAGTGGACAGGTTGAGGATGAGTCAACCAAGTGCCTTCTTTTCTTGGCACTAGGAACAGTCTGGAGTAAAAACCTTTTCCTGCTTGCTCCTGTGGCACAGGCTCCACTGCCCTTTGAAAATGGAGTATGTGCACTTGTTTTAATGCTTCTGCCAACTGTTTTGGGGGTAGATTTTGGTAACCTGTTAAGGGTGGGACTTGCTGGAAGGTAAATTTGTAGCCCTGAAAAATTATTTTTAATACCCATTCGTCCTTTGTTACAGACAACCAATTTTGTTTGTAAAGGGATAGCCTTACTCTTAACCTCTGATGGAATGAGGAGTGGAAGTCATTGCATGTTCTTAGAGTAGTGAATGGACTTAGAACTCCCTGCTGTGGGAGTGGTGGAAGGCCATTGTTTAGTTCTTCGCTGGCCTTGGTTTTGTGGTCTAACTGGTCTGTCCCTGAGAGGCCTCCCTTGAACCTGTCTATTGGGGGCTGGAAAAGACCAGTGCTTAGAGGGGAAGTTTCTGCTGAATCTGGGAGGTTGAACTTGGAGGAAGTCCTTTACAGTTTGCATAGATTTAGCTTTATCCTCCATCTTTTTTAAGACCTCCTCTGCTTTTGATCCAAACAAGCGGTCTTTATCCAGGGGGGCATCAAGTAGTTTTGATTTTACATGATCAGGCAGTGGCTGTTCTTTTAGCTATGCGTGCCTCCTAATGACTGAACCTGCCACAGCGGCCCTACTTGAGACTTCTAGGGCATCGAATCCGCAGTGCAGGGAGTGTTTAGCTACTTGAGAAGTAGAGTGCAGATCATCTGCTCTTTGGAAGTACTAGTGTCAGGTAAAGATGAAATTTGTTGTTTCATAAGTTCCAAGGTGTGCTGTTGATATTTTAGCATATGGAACTGGCAGTTAAGAGCTCTAATAGCTAAGGTTGTGGAGGTGTACACTTTCTTACCCCATCTGTCCAGAGCTCTTGAGTCCTTGTCAGAGGGAATTGGGTTTTTAGATGAGCTAGCCTTGGCCCCTTTGGGCCCTTGTGTGATGACCTCTGGGTCTGCTGCAGGACTTTTAAAAAAGTACTTACGTGAATCAGGCACCCTGTAGTACCGGTTAGATTTTCTAGGATCAGGGGGTAGGGCGTCAGGGGTGAGGCTAG